>NC_020497.1:15469842-15475774 GCF_000184155.1 Fragaria vesca subsp. vesca
CGGACGGAAATCCGCACCGTAAACAGTGCGGACGTCCGTAGCAGAGAAGCCATGTACTATATATATATATATATATATATATATATATATATATATATATTTATATAGACACACACACCTCAGAATTTGGTAGCTAGTTAGGAGTTAGGACAATTGAAATTACCTTATTGCTAGTCACTGTGACCGGGCTTCTCTCTGGCTCGAGTTTAGTAAGGAGAGAATGAGGATGAGTAAGGAGAGAATGAGGATGAGCTCGGCCAATGAGAAGAACAGCCTCCGGTAAACACCATAAAACCCTAATCCAGAAATGGTTGAAATCCAAACAGACCAATTCAAATCATGCTAGTTGGTTCTTCGAATTAACCTTACAAAATCCCCAAAATAAAACTTGATATCCTTATCAAAAAAAAAAAAAACTTTGGCATATAAGATTTTTGACGAAGACAAATTTGGGGAGAAAAGTTTCTATTATCAAGTACCCATTCTGCAAATCCGTACGTATATATTCTAGCTTAGTTGTCTTTCACTAAAAATTGGAGGTCTCTTTCGTACAAAATGCAGCAACAACTCATCAAAAGTTTTCAACAAAACCTACTAAATAATGAAAGAGCGTTCAATAGACAACAATCAGGCTGCTAGTTTTCATAACATGACACCACATCTTGTTGTGAAACTTTTTGCTAATTTTTTTTGTTAATTTTCATCTTATTTTATTTTTCAATTATGTCCCCATAAAAAATGAAATGGTATTCTTGCGTGCCTGCCTGAGACAAGTAACAAACACGACCAATCGAGTCTGCAATGGAGAAGAAACCGATGGATATGATGCTGCATTTGTGCTCGCAAAGCCAAATTAAACCGCAACTGGTTTCTAACTAGCTATCAAGCTCGTAAAGTTCTTTCTGTTTCTCCTTGTGATATATCATTGTTTTCTTGCAAGTAAAGGTGAGAGATTCGTGAGGTCACACAACAATGGAAGGGCACGAAAATGGCGTGAAGTTATATCGTAAGTCAGTTAGGTTAGGCCGTCCGTCATTTTACAAATAGAGAGAGGAAGCAGTTAAAATCTCTACACTGTTATCATCCCAACTATAAATATGTGTTTGATCAGGTTCAAATATAGCTAGCCTACGTACATGTAAATTAGGGTTTCAAAGAAATAAACATGGAGAGTAACAAGAGGGTAGGTTTGGTGGCGGTGGCGGCAGTGGTGGTTGTGTCCACCTTTTTCATGTCTACTGTTTTCGCCAGTCGGCATAGGAATTATGAAATAGTCTCGGCAGCTGTGGAGCCTGATTCTAACGATGATAATGGAGTTATTACCTCAGCCCTTGCTGAGCCTGATTTTGATGAGTATGATCATAATATTATGGTAAAAGACGAGAGGAGCAGAAGTGCTACCGGATCTAAACGACTGGAGGCCGACAAAGGTTGTCCGTCATCGGTATGGATTACGACAAACACAAACCCATGCAGGATTGGCTGCATTTGCGTCCCCTATGTTCCGTTAACTTCTACAGGCGTCTGCATTGGTATATGTTGTCAAATTGTTCCACCTCCACGTCCACCGCCGTCACCTCTGTCTCCGTCACCGCCACCACTGACGTCGTTTTAGCATATTATGTTGTTGAAATAAGGTAGATCGAATCGTATTGTCTATGTATTGTTTTCCAGTTGCTATCATCGATCAGCTGCATAAGGTGCATCTAATTGGTGTAATTTTAATAATTTTTAGCTTTTTGAGTACATTACTAGTTAAAAAGAAAAAAGAAATTTGTACACACCATAAGTATTAGACAAAGAGTAAACATGTTAATGTGGATTGACAAGGATGGAAGGATGATATTAAATAAAGGAGAAACGCAGCAAGAGAATAGGAGCAAATTAGTAAAGAGAGGAGGAGCAAATTTTCGGGTATTTCAGCTATGCTCTTAGAAGCCCTCCTGAGAATTTTGGGATGAATAAAAAAAAAAAAAAGGACCTATACATAAACCTTTGTTTTCTTCTTGTAAGTGCATATGTTAACTTCATCAAGCCCACCCGAACTCCCGGTGATTGAAGTATCGAAGCCTCTGGCTCTATTTTCTAACCATTTCTTTGCACAACAGCACAAGTTTGATGCTAGCTAATTTGCTGTACCCATTTCAGTGACACTTGTTCAGCTCTTCAAGTATAGTTGATTTCATTTTGTACTTGCAATTCCTTGCGTATTATACAAGGATGGAGAAAAATGTCTGATCCAAATAAATATATCCCAAGACTTTTCAGTGTTACCAAGAAATACCAAATAGCATAGCTGATAATAGAGATTTAATACATTTATTAGACATAGGAAGAAGGTCCTGCTAGTTTAGCCACCCAGTTTGACACTCATACCACAAGTCTCACACATTACATAATACATAGCATAACTAAACTTCAACGAACCTTACAATCTAGATTTATTTGGGGTTGACTTTCGGCTCCCATCCAGCAATGATATATTTGTCCTCGGGGATGGTCTTGGCAAAAGATTCCCTTGAGAACAACAACTGCAAAATTGATATTAGAAAACGATCAGAAAATCAAATTTCCAAATCGTCCACTTGGATTCTACTTCACTAGATCACAGAACAATAACATGGAGACATGGAGAGTCACAAGTGAAGGAGATTCATCCATTTCCCCTATTTTAAATGCAAATGTGTCACTAAAGTCCTCTTATTGAAGTTCAACTTTCAATTTATAGTGATGCATATTATCATCATATTATCACCTAAGTGTTACACAGAGTGCATGTGGTGAGAGCAAATGCGTCAAAGAGCACAAACAAATGGGAAAGGCCAGCCAAAACACTTTCTCACAATCAAATGAGAAAGGCTATGGTGATGCATATTATCACCCAAGTTTTACACACAGTGCATGCGGTGAGAGCAAATGCATCAAGAGCACAAACAGATGAGAAAGGCCAGTCAACCAACTTTCTCACAATCAAATGAGAAAGACCTGTTAACTAACTTTCTCTCACACACAGTGGAGGTGGTGCGATGAAGGAAGAGGAGATAGGCATTGGTCTCTAGTCAGTCTAGTGTCACACTGATTAACTACTGGCCAGTCAAGAGCATGGTCATCACACAATACAATTAATTTACAAACGCGAATAACCACTATATTATGCTGCACTAGATTATGCAAGAAAGCTACAAGAACAGGAATACCGATGTAGCCAATAAGACTAGACACTAGTAATTCCTGAGAACCAAATTCGATGCAGAAAATGGATCACAAACAGAACAGAGGATTATCAGAGCATCAGCAATGAAGTAAAGATAAATGGAACAAAAACATTTCATACTTGGCGAAACATACTCAACAACAGTTGTTATATATCCTAAAGTATGGACATCATTCATTTGAACAGCATACCTCAGTGTACTTATGGTAATGGGTCAAAGCTTTAGGGACAGTCCACTTCTTGAAATGGCCAAGAGCCACCTTTAAATGGTACAGTTTTGGTGCCAAGCTTAGATCAGCAGCAGTGACTTTCTCTCCAGCAATGTACGGACCCTGTTTATGATCCCAACCATATTAGCTCATATTACAAACATAGTAGTATAAAATACCAATTTTCATTTCAACTCGCTATGTTTTTCTTGATCTGAGAGAACACATACATGTGCCTTGAGATGGTCATCCAATGCCTTCAGTTCATTAAGCAAAGCCTGTTCCGACCCATCACTGGGATCCTTGCTCTTGAGGAATGTCACAAATGACCCAAAAATCTTTGATCCCCTACAAATCACAACACCAAATCCCAAAAATAAAGTCGTATCAATATTCAATACCAAAAAAGTTCCAAAATTTATGGGGAGGAGAGGAAGTACATACACTGAAGCAAACTCAGGAGGAGTTTGGAGACAAGGTTCAGGGTATTTCTCCTCAAGAATCCCGACAAGCACATCAGAATCAGATACCCATTTGTCATCAAACTTCACCACAGGCACCTTTCCCTCTGGATTCACCTCTGTAAACCTATAAAATCATAAAACCCATATCCTCAAACAATGCAAAAAGGCAATATACAAAGGAAACTTGATCTGTGTGTCAAGAGTTGAAAAGTTTGGAGAGATTGGTCATATATATACCATTTGGGCTTGTCAGCCAAGTTGATGAGATGGAGCTTGTAAGGTACTTTCTTCTCCTCCAAAGTGAGAAGAACCCTTTGAGTGAAAGGACAATCCCCAAGAAGTTCAGGGGCGCCTGCAGCAGCCTTGGCAGCAACCTCAAGAGCCATTGTTGAGAGTAGAGAATGGAGAGTGAGAGAGAGGAAGCTAAAGGTGGACTGGAGTGAGAGAGCTATTGCGGTTATGGGTATATATGTGCGCAAATGGTTGTGTTGGGCCCAGAACTTTCTATCACAAACATGATCTCGCTCACAGAAAGTATTGAGGAAAAAAACAAGAAAAGAAAAAACTCATGTTACATGCCAAAACTTTTCTATAATATCAACGGAATATATATATATATATATATATATCGACAATTCCCATATTTTATTTTATGATCCATATGCCAAAACTTTTCAAAAAAAAGAAGAAGATCCATATGCCAAAAAAGAAAATTAAAATTAATAATTTTGTATAAGGTGTTTATTATTAGTTACTAACAAGTGGACAATATCACCATCGGGAAAAGAAGAAGAAGAAAAAAAAAAAAAACTCTAGACTATATATCTAAGGGCTAAAATGGTCTTATAACCAACCTAATCTAAGCGAGTAAAAATATGTAGTCTTAAACCCTCCTTTTCGATGTCAAATTTCTTCACTATATGATGCTGTCGTTGATCGATCTCTTGACATTTAATGTTGTCTAGCTAGGTATTCTTGCTATATAGTTTCATTTAACTGCTTGAAAGAACAACCTGACATTCTTAAGTTTTTCAAAAACAACACTTTCAATACTAGATCACTTTCACTAGAATTGATAGCATTAACAACATTCTTAAACCAAACAACACAACAAGGGACTCGTTGTATAGCTCCCTTCACTGCCACTGTATGGTCTCTCGGCCCCAAGACCACTCTAACTATACATTTTATTACATGTAGCATCTACATTAAGTTTGAGAAATGAACCTTCATGAGAAGTCCATCTAGATGCACCATGAGTTGAAAGAGAAGGCTCAGTGACCACAAATTGTGTAGTTAAAGAAGAGGAAGATAGATTGTCCACTTTGAAAGCTAGATAACCATTCTTTTGCTTGAACAATTAATTGACCTCCATCCACCACGCTCTCTCTCCATGACGTTCGTATTATTCCATAAAAAAAAAATCATCCATTATTCTTATTCTTATTATCAGGAATAGTCCACAATGATCAGTGATATTAAGAGAACTAAAAATACGTCCTTATTGCATCAATTTTGTAAATTTAGAAAGAGAATACGACACAGTTTTATCTATCTTTTGTTGTTTTCATCTTAGTGTTACGATTAAAAAAAAAGATAAATTTTGGTTGAACACCAAAATGTGATGATAGAAAAGGAACAAGCTACAAAATTTGATAAAAATGAACGAAAGATCATCAGATGTAAGTGGGCATCAAGAAAGATAGGATTATCCAAAAGAATATCATATGTAAGTGGGCATCACTAAAGTCAGATTCCTGAACCAATCATAAAGCAAACTCCTGGATCCCATAATCGGAAAAAGGACCAGGCTGAAGTGAGCAAGATCCCGATGATCCAAAATCCATGCCCGGAAGCCGTTGCCTTACGTCGATAAGCAAACACAGGAGAGGCTTAGGAGGTTACACAACAATAAGAGGAGCAGGAAAATGGTGTGTTAACTTCTTTTCATGCCATGTCTCGTCGCATGGTAAGTAATTTGTTAGCTTAGGCTGAGAGAGAGAGAGAGAGAGAGAGAGAGAGAGAGAGAGAGAGAGAGACGTACC
>NC_020497.1:15475794-15496034 GCF_000184155.1 Fragaria vesca subsp. vesca
GAGAGAGAGAGAGGAAGCAGTTCCCAGATGAAATGTTACACATTCTTAGCCAACTGCACACTTTCATTTCCCATCCTAACTATAAATATGTGTTCGATCAGGTTCAAACATAGGCCACAAATACTTTAGGGTCTTATAGAAAAGAGAAATATATGTACATGGAGACTCCTAAGTTCAGTTTGGTAGTGATAGTGGCGATGGTGCTTGTGTTCACCTTTTTCCCTCCAAAGACCTTCGCCGTGAATTATGAAGTTGCCTCAGCCGCGGCTGAGAAGCCCGATTCTGATATTGAAGTAGCCTCAGCCGCGGCTGAGCTTGAACATGAAGATTATTATGATAACATTATGGTGAAAAATGGAAGCATCGTTAGTACTGGGTTGATACGTCGGAAGGTCGATGGTTGTACAACGTCGGTATGCAATACGATGATCATCCCTTGCCAGATGGGTTGTATTTGCGTTCCCCTCGGAATGCTTCCTATTGGACTCTGCATTGGTCTCTGTCATAGTTGCAACTTTACTCCACCTAGTCCTGCTCCAGGTCCAAAGCCACGGCCACCATTCCCTCCACAGTTATTCTCACCTTTACCGTCACCTTCAGACCATCACCATTGATGTTGTAGCATGAAAATGATAGATGCCGATCAATCCATTTTGATTATCACCTTAGCATGAAATGAATAATGTCTATGCGATCCATCCATCTATGAAATGAATTCCCTTTGTGATTATCATGATCTGCGTAAATAGTGGCTGGAAATGTGATCATGTTCATGTTATTACATACATATCTATTCTAATTAAGACTAATGCTGTTATCTTTATACCTACATACGCATCCATAATCTGACATTAGAAGAACTAGAACTGGTCTTCTTGTTGCGTTCTCTAAAGTACTTGGCTAGATCACAAGAAATAAAGACCAACTAGAGGAATCAAACACAAATTCTTACTTGTTACTCCTACTTAACCAGCCATATAAGAAAGAGCCTCTTTTGCTCTTGACCTGCTCATTTGCTTGGAAACGCAAATATGGAACAAGAGTTTCAGAAAGCACAAAGATGGTTCTGGTTCTTGTTCTTTTGCCAAAGCACTACAAATACAAAGGGTCAGTGATCAGTGACAGGCTTGAAGTGAAGAAGAAATCTATGGAGTTATACAAGAAAGGTGATCACGTGGGTTTTACTTCACCAGGGGCTCTGGTGGCGGTAGTGGCAGTCCGGTGGCCTTGGTCAGCAGTGCGAGTAAACATGCTGTTTTGCAACTCTTTCACAATAATATGGGTGGCCATAGATGTTTTCATATATACTTTAGCCCACCAAAAACACTAGGCAGATGTGTTTTACATGGTTTAGAAAAGACAGTCTTCTCTTTTCTTTTGTGATCCCAAAATTTGATGTTAGAAAAAGACCAAGGTCATACACAATTCTCAGTTCACTGCTAACACGATGAAGAGGGCAATAATTGGGAAACACAGCCAAAAGAATATCAATGACAGGTGAGGCTTTATAATGATGCTGCATATCAAATATATGTTTACAAATAAAACTATAAAAATACCCAAAAAATTTGGACATCATATTCAGGTAAGTACAGGATACTATCTCCTCTTAACCACTGAACACTAGCACTAATCTGTAACTAGAACAGACCAGTTACACTGGTCTAATGATATTTCAGCCCACTTCACCTCGGTGCCCATCTCCTCCCGTCTCTGTCTAAAGTCAGCGCAGACGAAAATCATTTATCTTGTGCAATATAAATAATAATTGGCGAATGTTGTGCTAGATTATCTCAAGTCCAAGTAGCCAGCCAGGACGGAAATCCAAAATCTTCTATGTACACTCACCTCCAGTATATCCAGTCAATAAACCATATTGAGAAGAAACAGGAACCCGCTAACTACTAATAAGTACAAATGTTACATGCATGCTTGTAGATTGAAACTCATTCCTTTTACATTGCAGCTAAATCATCTAAAACACCAAGTATTAAACTTTGATAGTCCAGTAGGCACTAAAAGAGAACCTGCTTGCTGGTTATAAAGGTTAGGCTTCCACTGCGTCTGTTTATAAGCAAGTGGTGGATTTATAGGAATTATGCGATGCCGATTTCAGTTCACAATTAGTTCCAGTGGAGCAAGTCAAACCACCACCAGAGTAGAAAACAAAATGAATTTACCTGAGAAAGAAAAATATTGTCAGAGCTTCTAAGCAGTGTGTCAAACTCAGCTGCTTGAAAATGTATGTACAATATGCAAATGGAGACTATTCAGTCGACTTCCATTTTATGATACATTTCTTGGTAGATGTCAGCATACTAATGCTGGAAAAGTTAATGAATCATCCAGGATCTTGAAACATTTGCAATTAATGTAGATGTCATTACAGTCATATGTATGATCATGTGAATTTAGGGCTCACCAGAGTGAATCTGTGATGAGAGGGTCTTCCAACAAATATGCTTTGCACATGACTGAAACCTTGAACTTCCAAAAATGAAGGTGTTTGTTAATCCTGATAAAATGAAATAAGAGACAAAATGCACAATCTTCAATGATCAATAGTGAAAAGAAACTGTGGAAAGTGAATTATGTAACAAGTAGCTTCTTACCTATGCAATAACCTTGTCTAGTCAGAATTGGAATCTACCGACAGACACACTCGCTGTCGCACAGACCGTGGCTGACGGGGAAAGGAGAAAGGCCCATCTGAAAATTTCCTTGAATTTGCTTTGTTAGACTTTGATTTGGCTCCCTCGTTTTTATCCGTAGTTAAAGCTACTGCATATGATCCAAAATATGAAACATTTAGACAGAAACATCAAAACCCTTATATGCAAAACAAATTCGGCCCTCAACAGATATCCAAGTATATATATATAAAATATACATAATTATATATTGAAAATTTGATAAATATTAGGATAGACATAATTATATTCCAACCTTGAAGAGATCAAGATGAAGTTTCCTCGAGCAAAAATAATAAAAATCAGATAATAATGTTTCTTTGAGGCATTATCATTAACACGGTATAAATTCCTATTTCAGCGATTGCAATATTTAATAAATGAAGAGTATTACCCTTATTTGATCCACATTGGTTAGTTAACTGTAGTCCATTTGTATCTGCAGGTTCCGCGTTTGCATCAACGCCATTAGGTACACTTTCACCTATACCAAGGCTAAGAGCAACCCAATCACTAGAAATACCATTTGAGACTGGTGGTTGTCGTCCAAAATCAGACTGCTCCAACAAACAAGAGGGATGACTTGGAAGAAAACTTTGCATTGAGGGCTCCTCACTAACAAAGCCCAAACGATTATCAACCAAGCTAGCCAAGTCACCATTGGTATGGGAAACAGAAGAGTTTAAGACATGTCCGCTTGGTTTTAGATTTTTATCTGAAACCAATGTGTTACCATTCATTGTAGCAGAACCATCAACTGATGTCTGCTCCAAATCAATAAAAGCATCGGAGAGATCTGATTCTGTACCAAAAAATTGGAACCCAGGATCTTCTTGAGTACCAGTAGGATATGGATACTGTAGCATCCCAGTGTCATTACGATTTCCATTTAAAAACTCAAATGGGTCTGAAATGCCAGGAGGTGCAGACAGGGAGCATGCACTGCTACTTACTGGATAAGTATTGTTGATAACTCTTGGAGAAACCAAGTCGACAGTTTCATCTTCCGAGTCACTGAGAATAATTAAATTAGGAGAAAATGAATTGACTTCGTTGTCATCACATGCTGAGACATCTATATGAACACTGCTTTTCTGATTCCTAATAATGTCTTCAGCCTCTCTGCCACAGGAAGTGTCACTGCTGCTCATTGTTATAACCTTTTGCTCGAAAGCCTCAAATTCTTTATCCAATGGGTCACCCAGATGTCTACCAGCTTCATTCCCACCATGATTATACATAAACTTATGGTGTTGGTTTGAACATGATTCTGGGTTGGGTTGGCCTGTGGTTCCCATATCCATACCAACATATGGAGATCCATCGGGAAAGTGCCACTGAGCAAGGTCGCTAAACTCACCTTTAGTCTTTGCACTCCAAGAACCATCTAGCTTCACATTGACCTCTGTTATGTCTTCCCCACAAATTCGCATCTGTGCACCAGATAAACAGAAAGATATGTCTTTGATTCCATATAATTTCACACTACATAAACTCAAATGTCCACTAGAGGAACTACCATAGTTGTGATGCGATTGAAATAACGGTCAATGATGATGTCCTCCAATGAGTAATTCTTGAGGCATATGGGGCATTGCCACTGCAATTATAAAATGCCACTTGTTCATAATTGCATATGTTTTAAAAAAAAATTAACATTTATAGGTATTTTCACTATATTGTATCACTTGCCTTCCTAGATCGCTGGTTTAGCTCCACGAAAGTTTCGAGATCAAAGCAACCCATGTGAGCACAAGGTTTGAATCTGCCAGCTACCTTCATTCGAGAACCACTCATCTGCCGATTACAATATTACATGTAAACATTATCCCATAGGCAGCATAATCTATGAACTATACACCAAAACCTTACAGCTAAACTATAAAATTCTTTTCATTGACAACTTGGGCACTTCATTTATATGATATAATCAAAGCCAATAAAAAAAATAAAAAAAAAATTAAACCAAAGTAAGAACATATGATGGGATCCTGCCCTTCACTACCCAATACTGTATTAGGTAGTGAGGGCACTTCTATTTATATGATATAGTACAAAGACCAATTAAAAAAAAATAATATATATATATATATAATAGAACCAAAGAAGACATATATGAAAGGATCCTGCCCTTAACTACCCAATACTGTATATTATCCTGAGGTTATACATGAACCAAACAATATAAAAAAAAATAGAGAGCTTTCATGATGTGGTGGAGCATCACTGGGCTCCTAGACTATGAAAGGGTCGGCGAAGCCCAGCTCTTCTCTAGAAGGCTTTGGCATGAGCAAAGATTTTAGGCTGTAGGGTCTCATTACTCCAGAAACTCTTAATATTTAATCTTTGTGGGCAAGCCCATAGAAGCAAGCTCATCCCCAGCATCTAAAAGTTACAAAAAATGATCCAGACCACCTCATGTATAACCCATGAGGCAGGGATACATCAGGCAGAATATCATTAAAAACAACAAATCAAATTTAAAGGCCATAATGCTATCTGATGAAATAAACCATCACTTACAGGGCAGCGGAGATTAACGGAAACTGAATCTGAAATCACTTCTAAATCACTATCACTATCGTCATGTGCCATAGCAGCCCCACCACCAATGCAACGACGAACCCTTGCAAGTGCATCCTCAAAAAGCTCACCATCTTCTTCTTTAGGAATCAGGTTGAGAACCTTTCATTAAGTTACAAAGAAAAAATTGCAGTTGGTGAGATGAAATGTCATTTAGATTTGTAAGTTTTCCTTTTAACATCCCTCATTTGTTGGGATTTAATAGCTGAACACAAATAGTAAAGAATTTTCAGATTTTCATATTTGTTGTCATGGATCAATAATTTTCCTTCACAAATCACGAATAAAAAAAGTTATACAAAGAATCAGTGAGGTTGTACCTGCTCATATGATCGTTGTTTTACCAGTCTGACACCAAAACAGAAAGCACGATTATCACATCCTGACAATGAAATCTTATTGATACCCTCCCCAATGTATAATGTGATCTGACATAAAGAAAGATTAATTTAGACTTGAATTATTTTGCTAACATATATGGATCTAATTATCACAAAAATAATGAAGTAATTTCAGTTCAGAAAAGTTTTTATTACTAAGAAACTACCAGAGGGCAGACAACAACCAAAGTAAACAGCATATAAAATTTTACATCAAACAATTCTCGGACATTGCAAAACGAAGGATAGGTCCACAAATATATATATATATATATATATATAATGAGACTTAAAGATTAACAATGAAGTATGCAATCCATAGATATGGAATGTCTTCCAGTGAACTAATTAGATGAAAAGAAACCTTAATGTATAAAAACATAAGTGAAATAGAGACTCACTAATGCTCCATCATCACGGCCATTAGCACCTAACAATTGATGTCCTGGTCTATTAAATGCCCTAACACTCATACCTGTAAATAGGGTACAAATTTAAATGTTAGTTAATCAGAGGATTCATTTCATTATGGAGTTTAAATAGGAAAGCACATTTCTTAAGTTTAGCCAGACTGTAATAGTTCAAAAGAATTAATTCTAGGTCATCCATAGATGCCAAAAATAGCAAGCCAAACTCAGTGGGCCTGTTCGCTCTAGAGCACATGAATGGGGGATATATAAAGAAAAGATACAGTACGCAAAGGCTGAAGCCAAGAGGTGTTTGACTCTGGCTTATTGCCTACATCCATCTT
Organism: Fragaria vesca subsp. vesca; assembly: GCF_000184155.1. Taxonomy (NCBI): domain Eukaryota; kingdom Viridiplantae; phylum Streptophyta; class Magnoliopsida; order Rosales; family Rosaceae; genus Fragaria; species Fragaria vesca. Next base: position 15,482,199 of record NC_020497.1, read on the forward strand.
GAGCTAACAGAGAGGTTTATCGCCTCCATAATTGTCCCAAATACCTGACTTAATTCCATTGAGTATACGTATAGATGAAAAGGGGAAAACAAAAGCCAGCAGGTACCAGTTCAATGTACCAGCTGAACCAGTCACCATCATTGAAAATGAGAGAGAGAGAGAGAGAGAGAGAGAGAGAGAGAGAGAGAGAGATAGAGACAGAGACAGAGAGGCGGAGCAACCAATTTAGTTATATTATCATCTATTAATGGAACGATCAACGAATTGCATACCATTAACTTGTAGTTCTGCAAACTGAGGCCAATGCAACCTAAATGAAACACTATCATTGAGAAGTATACACCAAGCCTGTAGAATAAAGCTAGAACATGTAAATAATAAATTTTCAGAGAAAATACTCTGATGAATGACCACAACTATCACCAAATATAACTTCTCACAGTTAAACACTAAATATAAACAAACCTGAACATCATATTCATCATGTTGAAGTAGTTCTCTATTGGCTCTGGAAAGTTGAAAATTTTTCTCAACATTCTGAGTTGGATTTGCACTGAAACCATGGATATAGTAATATCAGAACACATGACTTAATAAATAGAAGAAGACAGGGAATATTACAACTGATTAAAATAACAGTCTCTTTGACCAAAATAGCGAGTGAGAGAGAAAGAGAGATACCCATCTTTTGGGATATGTGAAGCACTTAACTTCACTGCAGATACTAGATCCACCACAGTCACCCAGTAACTGTATATTGGAATAAATGCAAAAATATCAAAATTCCCTCATTTGAGAGGAAACAAAGTGAAAAAAACATTGCGTAAACTTATCGACACCAACAGTTATCCCCACAATCCCCATTGAACCTAAATTCTAGCTTTACGTCTAAAACACTGAACAATTGGTAAAGTTACATAACAATAACCTTCCTGAGGGATATTAAGAATCAAACACATCTTTCCAAACCAATGATATACCTTCCATTTGTATGAAAAAATAGGCATTTTAATTGGAACCATATATATTTTCATTTCATAATAAAGACACATTAAACCAAAACTACAAATGCACAATACATACGGATCTGCTCGTTTGAGACGACACATTTCACAGTAGAAAAGAGGCGGTGGACTGCAATCCTTTGTTTTCTCAGGAATAACTACGCAACCAATATGTTGCTGGACTTGACATGTTGGACCTACACACTGTGGATAACATATAACTGAATTAGACAATGGCCCATAACTAACTTTCAAATAAAAATGATGGAGGAAATAAGTAAACAACTACATGCAAGGGAAGTGATGACGCCAATTACAACAAAATAATTAAAGTAGAAATGTATTGAATAGACTGAAGTGCAAACATGTTAAGGTTTTGGGTATTAAGATGGCAATGCAGCTCCTACATGTGTCTGCGTCCATGTCAGTGTCTCAACATAAGTGTTCCCAAAAGAATGGAATTTTCTGGAAGTTGCACTCATAGTAAATTACTATATTATAACGTGCAGAAAATAGGTTGGAGAAATCATGGTGACTATAGAGCACAACGAAGAAAATTACTAGCAAAGGATATTGGGATTTTTTGTTAAAACCAGATGTTCTTAACAGGCTTGTTTGGCTTCATATGAACTTTTGAAGTTCTACTCACCCTGGCTCATATCAAAGAACCCCAGCTGGAAAAATTGGCTCTATATTGGTAGGAAGAAATAGATGAAATTTTGAAGAGTGCTATTTGACTTTAACCTAAGGTATATAATCCTCAGACTAACTTCCTAGATACTTGTTACCAATTATGCCATAATCCACATACCTACCATTTCTTCAAAAGTCTCAGTCTGTTGTATGCCAGAGAAAACTGTAGTCTTCACAAAGTTAAATATCAGACTAATGTGACAACTGCACCATGAAACCTAACAAATTCAGTCTTTCTTTCCTAAACCCTAAGAATTATAACACTGAACCTGCACATACAGACCTTATTGAACTAATTGAGAATAAGACAAATTTGTTTTCAGTATCTCCTTGGGAAATGATACCATAGATTTCAGTAAGCACCTACTTCCTCGCACTGCCCTAGAATCATCATCCTACAACTTAAATGACACCAAAGAGATTGATTGGACTACCCACATATATTTACAATATTAGGCAAAGCAATAACCACTGAAATGTGTGATTTTGTACATGTGGATCAAAGTTCCAATATTTAGAACCTTTTGTTATACGAACATTCGCATGAAAGGAGAAACATAAATAGCTTGCTTGGCATCATGACATATTGGCTCAAGCCTTCTTTATAGGCTTACTCCGTGTTCTACATTCTAACAGGTGTACCGCATGGGTTTATACTCTTCACATAAGCGATAGAAATTGAAATGGATAAAAATGGAAAGAGCATATGAGCAACTCGAATTCAATTTGCAATGAATACTTGAATGCTCCCGCATGTATACAGACCAATGAAAACAAACAGAAAAATAAATCACGGATAGGATCTTAATTAAAGCAAATGTACAAGACCTGTATCATTGAATCAGTTGACACTGAACCTCTACAGGGGCAAGAAGTCTTCACGTCTGGACCATTCAAATTTTCTTCCTTTATAGGGGGCTTCACATTGCAACTATCTGAACCACTCGGTTCCTTTGTTGAAGAATCTGTCGACGGTGTGCTCTGCATCTTTCTGAAACAATAAAATACATATTCCAGTTCAGAATTGCAACACACTCAGGTAAGGCACATTAAACGCTAACAAATGCAGCACCTGTAAGCTTCATCAATTATTTGCACTACTCCGTTCTTCTCAATGTTTTTTTTCTTTGACAGACTGCGTGTATTGGATGCTGCACAGAATTATGGCCAATATAAGAAGCATAATCAGATTAAGCAGACAGTGCATGACAGATCAAGAGGTATGTGTCCGACTATCAGAACTCAATCAATTTGTAGAAAAAACCCTGGCAATTGTGTTAAAACACCTACACCACTTGGTTTTACACCTGTACTTGTACTCAAGTAAATTACTGCAGTTTGCCAATAGGGACAATGTCCATTGAGAAAACAAAATTTTATCTGGAGTGATAATGATGGTGTGGTTGAAGAACTTACTTTCTTCATCCGAAACTGATGCTAAGATTCTGTCAATTAGATCCTGCAGAGCAAATAAATGTACAACAGCTTACCTCATATCACAAAATTTATAAGAAACAAAACCCCAACATCACTCAACAGATATGTATTAGCCACCAGGTGGTGGAAGAATTCAACTAGGGAGCATAAAAGAAAACATACTCTTTCAAATAATGAGATCATAAGTGGCTAAAATATGTCTATTGAGAGCAGCAAGCAAAAAGTAACAACGAAATCCAAAACCACGAGATTCTAGACAACTCGTGATAGACATTATTCCTGAAACAAGCTTCTAAATAACTGAAAGACAACCTACACTTGTAATTGAACTCAAATTCAAACACCCCATCGATACAAAGCAACACTACTAACCAGCACGTTTGGAACAGCTAAGCATTGTACAGACAGCTAGTAAATCTACAGCAATAAACAAGACCGGCACGGCGGCTACAATTGATCAAGAATCCTTATAAACACTAGTAACTACATTCATACAGATGCCAAAAAACATACCTGCTTCCTCCCTTGCTTGGAAAGACCCAGCTGGGTCAGAACATCCTTGAGCTCCTTAACTCGAAAAGACCCCAACTTGGTCTTCAAAAACAACCAATTTCCAATTTCAGAACCCAAAAATCACAAATTACAATCCCCACATTAATAAAGCACAAAACTTTAAACTCAAAACACTAGAATTCACCTTGCATTGAGTCATCAAATCCACTTCCTTAGCAGCTGAACCCATACCAATCCAAAAACCCAAAACAATCCTGAACCCCAAAAACCCACAAACTCAATCAAAAACCCAAACCCAATCAGGATCAAAAAACCCAGAAGGGATTAAAGAACCTGCATGCGATGGAATGCATACCCAATACGACAAGTCGGAGAATTGAGAGGTGGGTTTTACTGTGGCGCCATCATCAGTGACGTTTTCATGTTCCTTTGAGCTAAAGACTCCGACTTCGGTGAAGACTCTGGTTTATTGTGGCGGACTTGAAGCCGGTTTATCCAATTCAGTTTCGGGAAAGGCGTTAAAGTCCGGGGTTGGGTTGTCTGCTTTGGGAGGACTATGGACTTTTCGTGAGGCGGTGTGTGATTGGTTGGGGTGAGAGCTCACAGAACACGATGAGAAAGACAATAGATAGTTTGACGTCGAAGTAGTTTGTGTCAGACAGATGGTTCGAGGTTTTCACTTTTGTCTTAGAAATCGGTGGGCGGCTATGGAGTCTAGGCCGTACTATGTGACAGTTGCGGCTGTCATGACATCTTCCAAGAGTCTGGTCAGTGGTCACATATACATAAGGAATATATGATTTTACTTTTGTATTTTTGCTAGGTATATGTTCATTTATGGTAATCGGAGGAAACTGATATTGTTTAGAGAAAATAAAACAAATTGTCTCTGCTTTAGGAATTTAATTACATATAATTTACCGTCACCGATCGGTATGAATTTTACGGAAAATTGATAGTCATAATAACTAATGAACAATTTGATTAACTTTTGTATGATCCTTTTTGTAGGTATACTTGATGAAGATTCCATAACGGGTTTTAATGTTTCAAAAAAATTATATAATCAAAGAAGACTCGAATTTGAAACCTTATTAAACTTTAGCATGTTGATAACTATATCGTTCAAACTTGATCTAAAAAGAGTTGTCTGTTAAGAGCAAAACTCATGTCACATATAGTCGGATTTCATTTTGATTGACAGACTGAATCAGAAGCTTTGTGATTTGGCTTGAAGTGTGAACCTTTCAAGAAACATTGTTCCTGATTAGGGACCAGGAGAGCATGGTGCTTTTTTTAGACTAAACTACACTCCTCACAAGTGATAAGTCATAGTATAGAAACTAGTATGTTTTCTTCTAATCTGTATTTCATTGTAAAATCAGCAAACAAGATTGCTACCCATCACCATTAGGAGAGTCAGAAACTGAACTTGGCCTGTTTCATTGAGAAACACCACAGAAAAAATAAACGTTTTTACAATTTTGCTAAACTTACAACAACGGAATTGCAAAAAGAACAACCTAAAAGCTGCCTCCCACGGCATGGCAAGATCAAGAGGCTGGTTTTTTATTCTTTTTATTGGTTTTGGCAATAGCATTACAAATCTCTCTTTTTCGCTTATTGTTAGCATTGTTGATGTTATTTGTTTTGTTACCGCTGTTGTGGTTGTTGGTGTTGTCATTGTTGGTGGCGCCTAAGCTTGCCGAGCTCTTGGCCTGGACTTCTAAAGTGTCCTTCACAAAAAACTTCAACCTCCACAAGGTAGATTCAGTCTGTAAAACATGTATATAGAACACTCAGCATATAGTATAAGAACATGAAATAGGAACAAACTAGAAGTTAGGCAACAATCCATAATGAATATAAATAGTTACCTGCGCATCGATATCAAGGTCCACCTCTTCAGCAGTAGCTTGAAAACCTGGATTACTTTGTGCAACAATCTCTAGTGCCATGCTGAGATCCTCTGGGGACAGTCTGCTGAGGGCTACCCCAAGCTTTCTCTTCTCTTCAGTTGACATTTTTCTGAAACAACATAATCTAAAATAAGACAGGCTGCAGAGGCATATATATATGTAACTCAATTCGTGCATAAGAACACATAATCACTCATTCCCTTCACAGATAGATACAAGCATGCATACTGACATCACCAGATGCCTACTTGCAACATATTAGATCAAAATGTAGATGAAAAGCACTTTATTTTTTTTTGAATAGGATGAAAAGTACTTTATAATAAGATAAGATGTTACTAGACAACCTGCACTTTTGAACAACCATCTCTCGGAGTTCTTCCAAATGCATATCAACCTCATAAAGCTGAAAAGAAGACATCAGAGGGTTTACAAACAAAGTCTACTATTTCAATTGTAATTGATATGTATCTACACAGAAGGTTTCAAATTAGTTATACACAGAAGGTTGTTTATTTCAAACGCACCTCATTGCTTAAGTCTCTAGCCATTTTAGCATGAGCAGCCTCTTCAGCAAGTTGCATATTTAACTGTGCTTCTGCCTCTTCCTCTTCTAGCCTCTTTTCCTGCACATATATTGCTCAGAAGTTAATGATCCAAGATGCTATAAAATCTCTCTAACACCAAATTACCAGCATTTCTGAACCTCAAATGATAAAGAAGACTATTGTGGTGGAAAGTGTAACTCATCATACATCATGTTCGGTTATACCTCTTCAGTAACTTTCGGTAGAAGCTGCAGCCACTTTTCCTCAAATTTTGCCATCAAAGTTTTGGCCATGACATGAACATCGCTTCTCTCCTCATTATACTTCATCGCGTTTTTGAAAACTAACCGGACATCAGAACATATCTCGCGTACATTTTTATACCCAGTACCATCTTTGGCCTCCATTTGATTTTTAATCGTACTGAAATCCATTGGCTTGTCAATGACCTAGAATGTGACATATAACAGTAAATACATTAAGTTCTTCATTACACAAAATCCATAAGATTGCATGAATATACTCTTTCTGGGAGACATGCCAAGCAGATTAAAGCAAAGCATGCGCACAGTAACATGAATAGATGCCTACACCAATCGCAATACATGTTAGAAGATCACGAATAGACTTTACCTCATAATAATCATGTAAACCAAGACCTTCTACATCTACAGGTTGCAAAAAGGGCCATGCCCACTTGTGCTGTGTAATCTGATTACAGAGGCAAAATCTACATCAGAAAACTAACTGGGAACTTACTTATCAGTAATAACACACAAAAACACTCTAATGTTACAGCTGAACTGGATGTGTTTAAGATTATAACCACTGTGCTCCCCACATAGAATAACAGATCAATTCAACAGTACATAATATTATGCTTACACACGCACAAATCTAGAATCAAGCACACAGAGCACATCAAGATGGCTAGTTAAGTTAATTACTTGACGCAATATCGTGCCAAATTGACGCATAAGTTCTTGCATTCTCTTTGCAGCAGCTGCCTCCCTCAATGCAGCCTCTTGCTGCTGCTTCTTCATACTCGGTACATGCTTCTCTTTATCCTTCACACCTGAACCACTCTTACTTGCATTCCCCTGCTTCTTACTCGCGCTCGAGTAAAACTGCTCTATCTCATTCACTCTCTGCTCAAGCTACAAAAACCCAACAAAAAAGAATCACCCCAGCATCACTACACAAATCTCTAAGCTTTCACCAAACAGTACCCTCATGATCAACCACACAATTCAGCACTCTAAGCTAAACCCAATTCAGAAAGCAATCTGAATCCAACAATTACTAATCAAACTTTAGATTATGACCACAATCACAAAATGGGTGCACTATACTTCATCAAGTTATGTGATACAGAGCAAAAAGACTAAAACTTTGAATACCTTATCAACCTGAACGAAAATATCATCAACGCGGTGCTTGAATGACTCGGCTTCAGCACCATTGGCAGTAAAATCTATAGCACCAACATGGCTGACATCTACAATTGGCGCCTCCATTTGATCCATCTGAAAGCAAAAGCATTCAACTTTAGGCCTTGTTTTTGACACCAACTAATTAGTATTCAAAGTGCCAAAGAGTAGAATTACATGAAACAAACACGTAGAAGAGAAGAATTGGGTACCGAAACGACGACGGAGGATGTGAGATTGGGTTTGAGCAGGGGAGCTTGTCTGTGTGGGAAAATCTGTGCTGCCTTGTGAAGCTTTGAGAAGTTGTATAACGGCGTCGGCTTTTGTTCCACACCCTCGCTCGATTTCCCCTCCTTTTTTTTTCTTACCCTCCTTTGTTTCAGTGGTTAATTTGGAGGTAAGTTCGTGTTATTGATGTTTTACTGCGAGATGTTTTTTTTTACCGAGTCGTGTTTTATCAGGGGTTTGTCCTCGTGTTTTACCGAGTCGTGCTATCTTCTGCAAATGCTTGTTCTTATTTGTCTTTCGTACGCAATGTAGTTGAATGATTAATTTGTTTTCAAACCTCTACTTAATTATGATGAATGGAATCTTTTCGTATTATTAAAAAAAATAATGAAGGTTAGGAATTTGTTTCGTCGTCTCATTTTACTTAAACAGATCGAATGAAGGTCGATCATCAAGCCAAAGTGAGCGTGCTATCTTCACCACTTGAGAAACCATCCTGGATATCACAACTAGCCTAGAAATCAACACGTCACCGGAGTCATATCTAATGAACCAGCAAAAGGCAAATTGAGTCTCATCCATAGGAAGCGCTGAACTACGCCGTAGTATTGTACGCCATTGTTGTCACTAGACGCGTGGCGTCTTTTCATCGGCAAGGAGGAAATTTGAGGGACAGCGCTGGAATTTCTCAGATGACGGCCATTTCCCTTGTCGTCGACGGCGTCTGGGTAAAAGCTAGGGGCCATTCTGTAACACCGACGACGGGGTGAAAAGGGCGAATTAGCGGCAAGCAAAATTGGCTTCGTCCATAAGTTCGAAATCGAAATAGGCGGAGCTAGATGAAAGTTTGAAACCGATTAACTGAACAAGGGTTGAAGCTGGAGTAGAGCGATGTGCACGATTTCGACATTGAAATAGGCGTTTTGGCTCACTAGTTTGAAATCGATGAATTGATTAATGGGTTGAAGCTGTAAACTGCATTCAACCAGATAGCATTCCTCCGGAGGTATGGTTTCTGTTCATGCTTTTTAGATTTGATTAACTGCCGTCTCGAATTCATGAGTCAGAAACAGATGTTTCTATTTCATATCCTTTTGTATGTGTCTGGTTTTTTATCATCTTTGCACCTGTCAGTTATGTGAATGTTTAGTTTAGAGAGAATCGAACCCTAGAGTTTTTTATATCAGCTGTGATGTTCACTCCTTGATCTAGACTCGTAGATGTAAATCCACTAACATTATTGAAATAATAAGCTGCCTATCCAGATGTTAATCCCACAAAGTTTGCTGAGATAACCAGATTTCAGTTCATGCATTTCCATTGGTGGCTACATTGCGCGCTAGTTCTAGTTCTATTCATGGGCAACAGTCATAAAAGACTTAGATGGTGAGGGCTCTGTACTATTTAGAAGTTGGATCGTTGCTTGTACACATGATTATCATTTTCACCCATGATCATAGTAACTAGAATCTTGCACATCTTCAATTAGAGGAAAACTGATGCATTTGTCTTGTTCCAGTATCAATCGAAGATTATTGTGATGCTTCATATCCGTGATCTGCTCTTTTGGTTATGTCTCTGAAACTTCAGTGTTCTTTCTGTAATCTGGTCTTCTGTTGTTATGGTGCTGATGATATCTGTGAAGGTATTATTACTCGTATGGAGTTGATTTTGTCGGAAAACTTGCGAAAATGTGTGTGGAATTGGTTTTGTTTTCGGTCTGAATATGTGTTTCTTTTGGAAGAATACTTGTAGGACAGGATGGTTTTTGGAGAAGGAGGGTGAACTAGGGAAGAGATGTTTTCTCTGCCAAATGAGGTTTGTTTTTGAACTTGTTTATGGTCACTGTTTGATCGTTGAAGTTCATCTTTCTTTGGAGGTTTAGGTTTGGACTTTTTTTTTCTGGTTTGATGTAAATGTTGTTGTTGTTCATCTCTTGTGATTGCAAATTGGGAGTAGGTTATGTGGCTTGGGGGAAATCACAACCGGACCTGACTGTTCTCTATCTATTGTTGACAAAGTTATAGAAAGGTTGGAAACTCTTATGAACTTATAACTTGATCTATCTTTCCTTTCAAATGGATACCATATCTGCCAGTGAGTCCTTGAACTCTAAAAAAAGAAGCATGATGATTTCGAACCATTTCATATTAGAAATGAGAGTTTTGATACAAATTGGTAGTAACTTTGCAATACAATAGGAGGGGATATGTGTAACACCCTGACCCAGGTGTTAAAAATATAAACGAATAAAATAAATAAGGAAATCCTAATTCGAAAATGAGATAGGATCTCATAATCAAACAAAACGACAAACATTTTTGTTGCGTTTGGAACCTAAAATTTATTTTGTTAATTTGCGGCTGCACCCAAAAGATTAATCGGGCTGCCTACGTACCATTTTAAATGGATCAAGCCACTCGTAGTTCAACATTTTATACTAATTCTCCACCTTCAACAACAACTGTATCGAATCTAGAATTTGTATGGGTGTAAGTCCTCAAATTGATAAGGACACCCAAGTTCTCAATCCCACACTTCCTCTCACTTTCTCCAATAGTTTCCTAATTACATACCATGCTCGCTCATATTAAAATTCATCGTCACATTCCAATTCACCTTTAGGCTTGCTCATATCAACACTTCAATTACTAACCTATCTCTGATTTTTCTATGGACACCCAAAACCACTACTCATCAACTTTCCTAACATTATACTAAATCCAACAACTGTCTAACAATAATATACAAACAACTTCAGGCTCTGATCGTGATCTATACAGCAACGATTTAATTAGCATCTTCCCTTTATATATTCAATATTAATATCAGTTTTTCAACACAGTGACTACCATGCAAATCATCACGATCACACAACTCACAAAATCCATAATTCAATTGACTACACCAAACTTGATAGCACCAGTTAATTAACAAGGCACCCAAATAAAGAACACAGTAGCATCCAAAGTGCGAGTTAACATCCTTTCTTCCAATACCACGATTTCTCCTTGTCCTTCCTTAATATCAGGTTGATCATAACACAGCTGAATACTCAATTTCAATTCCTTGACCGAGAATGCAGCAGCTAGTCCGACCTCCCCCTTACCTGCCATTCCTTCTCATTTCACCAAAATAACAACCCACACATCAATCTCAATAATCACAGCCTCAAATTCAATTACAACCAACTAGGAGATTATATTCCAAAGCTTCTATCAATATCAAAGATAGCTACTCCAAAACCCAAAACATCATCAACGCCGCCGTGTATAGTAGCATACACGGCGGTCCTCCACTGCCCAAAACCCAACTTCTTCAAATCCCAACCAACCTCAAATGTAACTACACAGAAAGATAGAGTTCGATGATAAGATCATGTTTAATACCTCACTTGCCAACGACGGTGGCCGGAAAGCATCGAACCCTCGCCGAAAAACTCAAACCACTCCTTTACATCGATTCTCACTCACCGGACCTCACCTCTGCAAGCTGAAGGCACAGAGACGTCGACAAGACCGGGACAAAGCTACCAACACCATCCACGCCCGCCGCCGTGGCCGGAATTGAGAACTCGCGGGCAAACCCAGAAAAGTTTCCCTTCTTCGAATCTCTCTCCCCTCAGCTTCCCATGAAAATCCAGTAGCACAACGATGTCAGGGAGAACGAGACCAAGCTGCCAATACCGGTCACGCTCGCCGCCGTCGCCGGTATCGGAATTCCGATCGAAAACCCAATCGCCTTTTGTCCTCCTTTTCTCTCTCACCGGAGCTCCACTCTTCAAAATGGAATCACAAGGAGGTTAGGGACGTCGAGACGGGCCTGTGGATACCAGCCTTGCACCGGTAGGCGGCCGGACGATGGAGGAGGGAGCTAAGCTCCGTCGCTGCAGAGCAGCTCCCCGACCGAGTCGGTCTGGGCTTGTACCCCCTTTTTCCTCCCGTCTGCCTCTCTCTCGAACCTTCCTTTTTCTCTTCCTCCCCCCTTCTCGACCCTTCTCCTTTTCTCTAAAAAAAAATATCTACATCCCTTTACCGAAATAGTAACTTTCCGTTTTTAGACCATAACTTTCTCATGCGAACTCCGATTTGTGCGTGCCACGTGTCCACGAACTCGTATTAATGTTCTCTACGAGTTCCATGCAGGAAGTTTTCCCAAATTATCGACTTAACGAAAAGTCAACTTTTTGGGTCCTTTATGGTAAAACGGTTGCAAGGAACAATAATTAAAAATTTACTGTAACCTTCATAAATTCAAAGAACATAGCACGTCGCTCTGGAAAATAATCCGGGCATACCGGTGAGCTCGTATAAACGTGTACCACAACTTCGGAGTTTTAAATCCACTATTTACCATTTTCAGAAAAACTCGAAAATAAACTCGAGCAATCACTATTTAAATCTTCGAGCGCGAATAAAGAAAATCCGCGATAACTCATAACCCCGAACAGTACCCTTTTAGGTACGAGGTATTACAATATGTCTTTACTTGAGTATTATGTGCATGTAAGCAATTAAATGTATTTCTCCCTACACTCCAGCAGTTGTGTTCTGGGTTTCTGGTAATATTTATTAATCACTTTCCAATTTTCATGTTCGTTGATTGTAAAATATCCATATGGTATCTTTCTGTGATAGCCATGCTGATGGAATCAACAGCTGTTTCTGTTAATTATAAAAGTTGTATGTTCTTCAAAGACTAAAGTGTCTGTATGTGCGTGTGTTGTAGATATTATCCAACGTTGAAGATGGGCCAGACTCTTGCCTCTCTCAAAGTTAAGGTACACCCCTTTATTTCTTCTCTGATTTTTTTTTTTTTCATTTTTGTTTGATTTGATTTATGTCTTTCTATATGCTTGAGTACATTGCAGCCTGGATATGGAATATACGTGCTTAATTTCCATATTTCAAAGAGTACGTCGTATTCTCCCCATGAGAAAATTGTAAGCTTCTCTCGACTTAGTTGTAATGTTATGGTTCAATGTGATCCAACAGACACACACACATTAATAAACATATTATCTATATTAGATATACAGGAGTACACGTTGTAGATTTACTTAAAATGTAAGTTCTAGATACATATTTCTGGTATTACATTAGAGATGGATGATTTAGTGGTGCTATTTGTGTCTCAGTATCTCCACCCAATTGTCTGATGTAGCCACTAAGAAATTGGAGGATGGTAGAAGAGAATAACTACACAATTATCAGAATTTAGGTAATTGTCTGATCAACTTGTATCCGCAGGAAACACATTTTTAACACCTTTAATCTGTAGTTTTCAACATAATATGCATTTGTCTACTTTGTTCTCATTGGAAGTTTTTGCAAACAAATAGATATTTACGATTTGATCGTATTCTTGTGGTGGATTCTTCCTTGCTAACTTGCACCTTATACTGCCAATCTTTTTATACATAGATCTTTAATTATCATTATGGAAGTCATCATTGATCCTAGCCTTTGTATTTACTGCAGCTGCTATTTATAGCACAAACAGATAATATCAAGACATCGTCTTGTATTATAAGTCCCCAACAAGTGAAGCATGGCTCATTTTCCTCTCTACCTTTAGTTTGGCAGGAGCTGCCGCTCCTTTATTCTGATGATCTTGTGTCTTTATTTTTTCCTTTTTTCCAGCTTTCTTCTTAATGGAAAGGGAGTAGATAAGAGTTTCCCTTCTACAATGGGATGTGCTGCTTTTTCTTCAGTCTTGATGGGTACGACAGCATTTCGATTTAGCATAGTATTAATTCTCGTTCTGTGTCTATTTTTTCCTTTGTCAGGATACTGGATCACAGTTGCCTACAAATGTGACTGGATGCTTAAATACGGAACAAATCTTCTTCAAGCTGTGGGCCAGTTCAATGGTTAGATTCTGCATGTTTTTAATATCATAAGTGAAGATTCCAAAGGATCGAGTGACGACCAACAAGCTAATCGAGTGGCGACCAACAAGCTAATGAGTAAGACTATAGAAATTAAACACTCCATTGGGAGATTGTGGCCTGCTAAACCTATGAGTTTGACATAGAAAGACACGACTCGTGGCTTGGCCATGT
>NC_020497.1:15496641-15498138 GCF_000184155.1 Fragaria vesca subsp. vesca
CCCAACATCAAGAACTAAAGACTAGCGAGGCAACTCTTACGCAGATTTTGAGTCTGATTTAATTAAAGCCAGCCTTCTGTAGTGGCAGTGCCATCTTTTGAAGATGTTTTGACTAGATCTCTTTCATTTTGTGTATATATATGGTCATCTTCTTGTACAATATAATTAACGTTACCTTTCAGTTTCCTGGAGCCTATCTTGTATGCATCATGTGATTCTGATGGTTTGAACTGAGACGGTTTATTTCAGTTGGGTTTTATGTATCATTCTTAGTTTATGCATTCCCTTGTAGAAAATAAATGACTGACTAAAGTGTATGTCATGCTTTGGGTGGTGAGTACCTCACTTAAACCACCTGATTACCTATAACCTATTACAAAGTCTTCCTCAGCATGTTGAACGAAGTGGTGATTTTGGTCGATTGCAAAGGATTCCGAAAAAAATCTGGTCATGGTTGAAGGACTTAAGAGTAAGAAGATTCAAGATCCCACTACAAGATCCTGGCTCCCTAGCCTTGCTCTAGAAACGTTTGAATCCAAAGGCTACAGATCTAATTATGAGCACTATCACGTGGCAAGAGGTTGGACAAAAAAAATTCACAAAAGCCAACCAGATTTTACATGGGGATGACACCCTCATTTTAGGTCAAGAACAGTGTAGTGCACCTTCATATCTCAACAATGGGCATATTTTGGTACTTGATGCACCTAGCTTCAAAGCCAAAAGCGAACTAGGGACACCCTCATTTGAGTTTCAGGTTTCACAGCATTTGTGAAGATGCTTTTGACGTGTTGGAAATCAGATTTTCATTTCTTGAGCTGTGTAATCAACAATAGCGTGCTTGCTTGAAAGAAGAGACCACAGTAGAAACCAATCCACAATCCCTGCACCCAGAAAAATGAGTTGAACTGTGAAGCCAAAAAAGAATGAGCTTACTATATAAATTTGAGTACCTTGGCATAATGTTTCAACACAAATCCAAGAAGACCAGAAATTGTCATGCCAGTAATATAAAATGCACCCAAGTTCACATACACAACAAAGTGCTGCCACCCACATCCTCTTGCCACACATGAACATAACCAAATAACCACTAATTTTACACCAAGAAATAAACAGAAAACAAAGCTCAAATAGAATATCTTGAATATGGATCTTGACCTGAAAAGACTCCTTGCAAGGAATCAAGAACTATTGAAACTGCAAGAAGTGGTGTCATAGAAGCAAAGCCCTCTATCAGAACTGCATAATTCGAAGAGCTGTCAATGAAGAAACCTGTGCAGGTATTGTGACCAAACGTCAAAGCCAGAACAATTATGAAAGAAAGAATCAGCGAGAGATTAAAAGTCACACGCATCACATTCTTTGCTTGATACGGATTGCCTGCCCCCAATTCATTTGACACCCTTGTACTGCAACAACAATATGTAAACCATGTGTCAATGTATGAAAAACAATGTATATATCGGAAAACTGGAAGGAATTGAAGAACTTAGA
>NC_020497.1:15499203-15557301 GCF_000184155.1 Fragaria vesca subsp. vesca
ATATTTCCAAACTCACCCATGCATGCTCTAAAATGAAAAATATAGAAGATCATCTAATCCGATACCGTTGTTTTGGTATTTGGCTTCACAGCTAGCTTATTTTGAAGTCTTACGAATTAATGAAAACCTCAACGTACATAATCATGTTTGAACGTACTAATAATATTGCAAAAGAACAACGATATTCTAATGATAAACTAGAAATTAGTATCATGGCTTCTTTTTCTTTGGAAATAGTAGTGCATATCATGGACTTTTTAGCCGGGTGTTAGGTAAACCTAAACTGCACTGCAAACACAGTAGAAAATAGAAATGGGATAATTATGGTTTTTATTTTACAAACGGAAAATAAATAAAAACTTAGTCTCCAGATGACCAAGCAAAATAGAAAAATAAAAAATAAAAAATCATCCCAAGAATTATCAATGTGTACAAGCAATCTGTAACCAAAAGAAAATGAATATAAGAATCACGCCGGCGGCTCTAAGTCAATGCAGCGTGGCCGTTGACCGGTCGTGGTGATGGAATGCAACCAAAGGAGGCCTTCATCAACGCGCTCACGAAGTGAGCCCTACACCTGAGTGGCCGAAGCAAGCTCGACTTGTGGGGCCTACTCCCGCCGTCCACAGCCGCTTCTCCGCCCTCGCTGACCGGAAACAGCAGCGGCGCCGGATGAGCCAACTTTTCTTGCCTCTTCTTTATGTCACTAAGCACCATCTTTGGCTGAGGCTTGGAAAGCGATCCGATCAGCACCATCTTGTGCTTCCTAGACTTGGGGCTCTGGAACCGGCAGCTGGCAGTCGCCGGTGAAGACTTGAACGAGGGTTTGGCGGCGAGGTCGATCGAGCGGAGGCTCTTGGATCGCTTGAAGGAGTTGGTTTTGACCAAGAAGAGGCCGTTTTGCGGGTCTCTTATGAAGAGCTTAGGTTGTTGCTTTGTTGTGGTGGTGTTCAGGGTTTTGCCGCAGAAGACGATGGTGTTGTCCATTGTTGTTGAGTCGAGCTCGAAGTCTGGATCGATGAGGAACTCGAACATGTCTGGAGACTCTGAATATTTCCGAGGAGAGGAGTAGTTGTTGTCGTAGTCGTCGTTGTAGATGGAAAAGTCGCAGAAGGAGAGGGTGTCGTCGGCGTCGTAGATGTCTTTGCTGTAGTCTGCCATTGTTCTAGGGTTTTGAGAGCCTGAGAGGAGTTGAGAGACTTTGATGTGTGAGAGATGAGAGATGAGATGGCGAAGAGGTGTGTGTGAAGTGGTTTATATATTATTATGCAAAGGATGATGTGTTTTTGTTGAAATGAGAATGAGAGGTTGGTTCCTTAAGCAAGTTGGTATTGGACTTTCTAGATGAAGGGGGGTAGAATCGTAGAAAGGAGAGGTCCTTTTGGTGCCAAGGCTTCTGGAAAGAGGAAACGACAAAGCGCAAAACGAGTTGAAAAAATAGGAAGAGGGGGAAAACAGGAGTAGAAGTTAGATGGGATATATATGATCAAGCTACTAGAAGAGTACGTAAACTGCAGTCAGCAGGTTACAAATTTGTTCTACTGGAAATTAAATAAATAGAACGATAACGTTGGATTGGCAATTGTATTTTTCTTTTGCTTAGTAAGATTTTGTTTCAGTCATGAGACCTTACATGAGTCTGAGGAGGAGGAGAAATGTTAACAAATCTAACTTTATTTAATCCGAATTGTTAATATCAACTAATTAAGGTTTCGATTCCAGGTATATTTCCATAGTTACCTGAGCAAGCCAAGAAATGCATGAAACAGTGATCATGCCAAACACTAACGCTTTGCATGTTTTAGAAGCACAACGTAATTGATTTTATTGCTGGTTAGGAACACCACCTAGCAGTGTCACTTGGTGTTCCGAATACAGAGAATAATTACTCTTAATTTTAGTAGCTAGGTTATTAGCTGATATTGAAGGAGCAAATAATACATCTTTAATTTGGTTGGTGATTAGACTGGATCAAATTAATTACGAAAGCGAAAACACATCTGAAATAAGGGTTTCATTTCATCTCGACTAATTAAGAAATTTCATTTTGTTCAAACTCATGAGTCATGAGAAGAGTATCCTCCTTTCGCACTTACAAAATACAACGCCGGCCATAGAGCTCTCGTTATTTCAAGCCAAGCATGAAGTAGCTACGAGCTAGCTTGATATATGCTCTCGGTATAAAGTTCTTGGGTTGTTAATTACATAAAATTTCTTTTGTTCTTTCGAAAATTTTGATCGATTACACAATAATAGTCTGTTCGTATATTAAATTCAGAAGTTCCTGCTTATAGAATACTTCAGTAATCATTGCAAGCTCTCTTGTAAATTAGTTTAGAAGTAAGGCACATCTTGCTAGCTAATTTTTGGTGACCACTGACCAGAACAAAATTCGAAGAATAGTTCTACATCATACTAATGGTTACGACGTATAAAAGAATTGTATACTCATATATGTTTGTTAATATAATGTACATGACCACCTACAAGTCCACAACCAAACAAAGAACACAAATTTTCCACTAATCTATGTACAAAAAGTCTAAAACCACGTCTTCAGTCCACTAAGTGATGCTTAGTCTCAAACATGAGGTATGCAACCAAGAGCCGCCTTAGCCAACGCGTTTAACAAGTGTGACCGACACCTTAGCGGTCTCATCACACCCGAGTGACCCGATTGCCCTTTCCCCTCGCTCTTCACTTCCGGTTTCTCCCCGCCGTTCACCGGAAACATCGCCACCGGAGCTCGTCTCCCTTGCCGCTTTCTTATCTCGTTCAAGTCCATCTCCTGCTGGTGGTACTTCACCAGCCCGATCAAATGCTTATGAGAGTTGCTAGACTTGGACTTCAGGCTCTTGTGATGTTGCATGACGTGAGATTGAGAACTAGGACAATGCCCTAGTTTGAAGGATTCTGATCTGGAGCCGAGTTGTTTGTTGTTTGGTTTTGAGGAAGAGCAGATGGATTTTCCGCAGAAGACTATGTCCATAGGGTAGTAGCCGTAGACAGGGTCGACGGGGAATTCGAAGAAGTCTTCCGGCTCGAAAACTGCTGCCGGAGTTTCTTCTTCGCTGTGTTCATGGAGTGGGAGATCACAAAGAGAAAGTGCGTCTTCTTCTTTGTCTTGTAACTCTTGTTCAAATGCAAAACCAAAGTCTTGTGCCGGAGCTTCGAAATGAGGGTTGTAGGACTCCATTACCGACTAGGGTAGGTGGATTAGAATAGCTAGAGTTGAAATGGTGAGTAGAAGAAGTAGAGAGGTTGATGATGATGATCGATGTTGGTGTTTGTTGATTTGGGTTTGTATATATATGGAGTAAGAAGTAGTGCTTCTAGATATATAGATGGTACGTGGCGTGCGGGTTAATTGTCTTGGTGGTCAAGTTTCTGGACGGGGGAGAATGGTGGCTAAGAAGCTTAATTGAAAATTAACAGGGGAAGAAATGACTTTGTCTGACTAATAAGTTGGAAGAGATAGAGCCCCTAGAAGAGGGACCTGAATTCGTGGTTTATCTAGAAGACTTGGACAACATTAACTAGTGAAAATAGACAAGACCTAAGTGTTGTTAATTTGGCTTACAGACTTCAAGGGTTTGTAACTGTGTATGGAGCATGTAGTACTAGTAGTGCTTCTAGAAATAGAGGTGTGTTACAGGGTTACTTGGTTGTCAAGCTCTTCTGGATAGACCGACTGTAGATGGTGAATCTAGAACAAGTGTCCCCAAAAACAAAGCAATTAAAAAAAAAAGAAAAGGAAAGGGGGCATTCCGAGAATTGAACTCGGGACCTCTCGCACCCTAAGCGAGAATCATACCACTAGACCAAATGCCCAATGTTGATGTGTACTTGAATAAATATGTCATGTTATCCAATTCCTATCTTTGGGCCAGAAAGGATGTTAAACCCTGAAAATTGGAGGACAGTGCGGTGTGTAGCTCAGAATCAGGCTTCAGAAGTAAAAAGATGGCGAGGACGGCTCTCTTTCACTTGGTCCGATCACACTCTAAACGCCTCGCAACTCCAAATACCCTTTCAGGTCCTTCTTCTCTACTCCTTTATTTCCTTTGCTTATTATCTATTAGGGTTTAAGATCTCTGTCTTTTCATTTACGTGTTTGTTTCTCAAATCATAAAATTGGACATTGAATCCGTTACCCAATTGACCATTCACAATAACCAATGTTGAATTTTCATGGGTAGATACCTTTTTCTGGATCTTGTGGTTTTAGTGATGAATTGGGCGCGTTTGAAATTTGGGTTTAGGCAAAGCCAAAAGGATATGCCTTTCTTTCTCTTTCTGGCTGTTGTGAGCTTATGGTGGTCGAAAGCTTAGATCTTTGCTGTAAATATGAAAACCCTTTTTGCAGAATCGATGTGTTGTTGTTGGGTTTTTGTTTAGACCAGAATGTTTTGTGGAATTGTAACATTGCTAGAATTGGGCATTGCTGTTCACTTGATTTTGCTATATTTGAGTGTATCACTGCCGATACAGTGCCTTGTATATGGTGACCTGAGCATGTAGGCTGAGGACGAAGCTGTGGTTATGTGATGCTATGACCACTGTCATTAGGATACTCCTCTTGAATGAACTTAACATCAACAGAACTGAATAGTACCTAAAAAGAGAACCACTATGTTGATTCATTGCTTTTGATGTCTGAGTAACATTTCACATCTGTTGATTGGTCATATATTGGAAGCGGATAAAGTTCATTTGTTAAGTAGTTTACACTGTGTGTAGTATGAGACCTATAAATCCTACTCTTTCTCAATCATCTCAGTCTGTAATGCCATTTTTTAAAAACTCTCTTGCTCTGTATTAACTACTATCCAGAGTCCAATTTCCATCTTCTAGTCCGCCCCTTGGTCACTGTTGTTGGTACTGAAATCTTTTTGCTGCAGGATATCAGCCTTGCGAGTCTGGAGCATGGGCACGTGGCCTGAACACCAAACCTAGTTTCAACTCTGGTGTTGGGATCAATGGTTTCCAGAAGAGATGGGCGTCTCAGGCTGCTATAAAAGAAGATGATGGCAAAATCAGCATCGGACCCCGTAGAGGTGTCGAAACTGGGAAAGATGAAAAAGATTCTGGGATTGTTTACTATGGTCCAATCTCATCTACTATCAAGAAAGTGAAACTTCTATCGCTTTCAACCTGCTGCCTTTCTGTATCGTTAGGCCCTGTGATAACCTTTATGACATCACCTGATATGAATGTTATCTTGAAGGGTGCCGTGGCATCTTCAGTGATATTCTTAAGTGCGTCTACCACAGCTGCCCTTCACTGGTTTGTGACCCCATACATACACAAGCTCAAGTGGAAGCCTGGTTCAGACAGTTTTGAGGTCGAAATGTTGTCATGGCTAGCAACTTACATACCAAGGACAATTAAGTTTGCTGATATCAGGCCACCAGAAACCCAGAGGCCTTTTGTGACTTTCAAGGCAAACGGGAAGTTCTACTTCGTTGATGCTGATCATTGTCAGAACAAGGCTTTGTTAGCAAAGCTGACCCCGCAGAAAGCACCAGCTCGTGAATCCGCTTTTAAGAACTTGTGATCATTTGATGTGAAGTTCCCAGCAGCGCTCCTCTTGGTGGGTGAATTGTGTTATAGAAATCGTGATTCACAATGAGCTTTTGTGGCTTCTATCTGTTTTTTGATTTAGGAGACCCCTGTTTTTGGGTTTCTGGATACAAAAATAAGTAGTATTCGAGTTATTTACATGGATGACATGGTCAGTTTGGTTTTCACCCCTACAATGTCATTTTGAAAGAGATCTTTTGGGTATGTTCTGAACCTCTTAGACATGGTAATACTTTTTTTTCCCCCATTTTTAGGCAAGATCGCTTAAAATGCTTGGGGCATTGCAAACCTTGATAACTTAATTGGTGCTATATACGACTAGACGCAGACATTTTGCAAGTGTACTTCAGCAGTGGTCATGTTTGTTCCCTTACAAACACAAGCTTAAGTGGTGCCGCTTAGAATAGGCTAGTCGTCTTCACAAATCACTGTTGTGAGTAATTTCCTTGCACAAACTGACAAACGTACGAGGAATTGAGGATACATGTATCATGCATGTGGTAATAACATGATTAATTTCCCTTTCACTGTTGTGTATATAGATGGATGTACCCTGTACCTGATGGGAATTATGCTAATGAGGTTGTTCCTATATCTGTGTTCTGTTGCTTTGAAATTTTGAATACATGGTGTGTGTATAGATGGATGTAATGGGAATTTATACCTCTTATGTGTGCAAAGATCTTTAAGCATAAGAAGGGATTTGCTTGATAGCATCAAGTAATGTATATACTTGCTAGATATTATCCTTTGAAGGAGTCGGAGAACCTTTTACCAGATGGAAACAGAGTACAATCCTTGCACTAGTGACTAGAGGAAGGAAATTGACAAATTGTGGCGGTTTGAATGAAAAGAAGTCTCCCACGTTGCTAGTGTATCTAAAATAATTTTAGGAATGAGGGCAAAAGTCATATAAATTTCATGGATCGATTGTACAATAATATCGCCAGAACCGTTAAGACAACATAATTAAGAAAATAAACAATAGCATGAAGAGCGAAAAAGGGCAGACTGTTTACCAACTAGCCAGTGCCGTGACAAAGTGAGGCTTTGGTAATAATTTTTTTATATTGCGAAAAAAATGTCAGTAAAATGTTTTATGTGCATCTGTGGAGGGTGTCAATGGCTTAAATAGAAATAAAATGAAGAAATGTGTTACTGTTTGTCTTTGAAAGAAGCAGAGAAGATTTGGAAATTCATGTTATTTCAGCATCTCAAATCGATGAAAATGAGACCAAAACTTTTACTTATCTATGTTTCTAATCCTAAAATGATTAAAAAAAAAAAGGAAATTCTGGGATGTGCTTTTTACATCGTAGTTTGTAATTGTCTAACAGTATCTTGATGTCGTGAATAACAGTGTGTATACAAACCAAGCAATATGACTCTTATTGTTGATAGTTGATGAGTAATTTCGAATCTTTTTCATCTTTTAATCTTGTTTATCTATGAAAGACTCTCGCAACTAAACTAAATTTTAAGACCAAAACCTCTGTAAAAGTAAAATATAAAACATTTGATTTGCCAAGATTGTTTGAGGAAGTTAGTATAGGATACCCTCTAACATTCCAGAAAACAAAACCAGCAGCCCCATGTTTTGTAGAAGCACAGAACCATCAATTTTTCAGAAAGAATGAAGTGTTAAGTATTTTTAAAAAAAAATTTTAAATAAATAAATTCAATGAACAACCCAAACAAACGGCCCGTCGTTTTTTCCCGAGCCACGTGACTGAACACGTGCCTGAACCATTAAATGCAACTTGAGCTCATTTTAGAGCCAAAAACACTCGCTCATTTCTTCTCTGTCCTCTCTTCTTCTTCTTCTTCTTCTTCTTCTTCTTCTTCTTCTTCTTCTTCTTCTTCTTCCATTTCCAATTCGTCTAAGTCATCAACACACGGTGCTCCGGTGGTTCAAGTATACTCATTATTTTCGTACTCGTAAAGCTACTTTGAGTCTCCAATATGGGTAAGGATTCATATACATTTACGTGAATTCTTGATTGTTTCTGGGAGTATTTGTTTATTTCGTTGTGTCTGTGGTCTTCTGATTTGATTCTTGGTTATGCTTTCTCATTCTGTGTTCGAATTCTTGGAGATTGATTTCTGGGTAAGGGTTTGATTTGTGGGGGGAGTTCTGGGTTTCTGGGTTCGTGCTTGATATCTGTGTTTCTTTGTTTTTTGATCTGTTATGTTTACTTCTTTTTGTCTCATGTACTCGAAGCTCCGGCGAGAAGAAACCAGTATAACAATCGCACTGTTCCTCAAGAACGGGTTGCATTGATCCTCCGTGGTAAGTATTCTTGATTACCAGTTATGTATTCTGTTTGTATTTGTATTCTGTTAAACGGCGTTTATTGTACCGTTACTGTATGGGCTTGGGTAGGATTCTTGGGCTCTGAGCTTTGGATTGTTATACAAATCTAAGGCCAATAATTCAAATAAATGGTTAAAATAGAACCCAAAAAGATCTGAGGGCATATTTCAGTGGGATGATACAGAGATAGATGGGGTTAGAAACTAAGCCAAGATGATATGAACACAGAACAGCATTTCTTTTAGAACCTTTTCTTTGGGCCATTTGGGATCAGTTTGATGACAAACAAAATCATCACCACACCCATCTACCACACCACCTTTTTGTCCATTTTGGGCCGGGCCGGACCCTTTTTGGCCCTGTTTCTGATTTGGACACCAAGATTTAACATTCTTCAGATGTTGATTATTAATTACACCTAAGCCTATTTTTTTGAAAGTATTACACCTAAGCCTATTGTCACAAGATGTTTGTTTGATAATTATTACACCCCTTGCAGATGACAGAGAAGAGGACCACAGATTGCCTGATGTTCCAGCATCATCGCGCACCAATCATCAGCAAGGTATCGGTTATTTTTGTTCTTACCTTAATCTATGCTTTCAATTTATATGAGATCATCGGAATAATATTAATGTGTAATTGTGTATGGTGTGGCTGCAGTATTGCGCACAGTATATATCACCTTCAGTGACAGCAATCACCTCCCCGTCACCCACAGCCACATCTCTGAACACTTCCAAAGGTGAATACCTCCACACACACATTTATATGTTTATAAACTATATGAAATATATATATGGTGTTTAATGTTTCCATTATTTACATACACATACATGCATCTGAATTTCTGAACCTTGTTTCTTTCTAATCAAAAATGCATGTGTGCATACGCAGTTATTATCCCGATGTCAGTGTTCAAAAGATTAAGGTTCAGAGTTCAGACACCCACACCCGACATTCCTATTCCACCATGTGCTTGGGTGGTCTTTGAGAGCAACGAAGACATGGTGGGCGTTCTGGGACCTGAGCTCCTCCCGGTCGAAGATGTGACAGATCTAAACCAGACTATGTGGATCAGGCCTCAGACCTGTCTCTGTCACCTGTGCAGGCCGCCGGCACCGGAGGACTATGACTAAGCAGCCTCATGGGAATCTACAAGAGGGATGGGGAAGGTTTAGGGGGATCTAGCCTGTTAATCTGCATATACTAGCTACTTGAGATACTATACATATCGTCTTTTGATTAGCTAGCTGTTAAGCTGGACTTATTATACTGCTTTTTTTTTCCTTTTTTTTTTGGGTCAAAGGACTTATTATACTGCGTAGTATTCCTCATCCGGATGGAACATTATTCGATCATGAAACAAAGTAAATGTATGGATAGGCAACATTTGTTTTCGTTAGTTGGTTGTTTCGAGCCTCCCGTGTTTGTTTGTGTTTGGTTACTTCACTTACTTGTTAGGGCTGCTATATTTATTGTCACCTCGTGGTTGATTCCATGCCATTTGGGACAACGACGTATAGGAAATTCAGTAGGCCATTTACCACATATCATATACCAGTGTGATATGGTTTTGTTTGCGATTTTTGTAAGGTTTTGGCTATAGATCTAACAACTAACATGCAGAGTTTTACTCTGAAAGTTTGATTAGTCTCCTACTGTGCAAAAGATTAATGATCATTTCTTTTTATTGTACAATCAGATTAGATGACTGGTATATGGGGACAGAGTAACCCGAGGCTGTACCTATGGTACGTAGAACTGAACACGAGCCATAAAATATAATGTCTTTAAATTCCTAACGGTGGCATGGGGATATATCAGAGTTGGAATAATCAATAATGCATGCATGATTGTGTATATTCACATAAAATTAGCCAGATTAATTGAACGCTAAATGATTAATCTCTCTTCTACAAATGGATTGATAGATTAATAATGGCACAAAAAGATAAAAGAATAAACTATTAGTAGCGGCAGTTTATTGCTAAATATATAATCAGTCAAAGCATGAAACTTGGGATAAAAAAGAATTTGAAGTCAGCCATGAAACTACATATATCATGCATCTTCTATTTTATCATAAAATGGAATACAGAAACTGATGTATGATTCCTTGAACTTGTGTTTACAAGAAAAAAAAAATAATTAATTTGGCAAAATCAAACGAACTCGCCCAATTCTTCATTGTACTCGAGTTGAACTATAGACGCTGAAGGTGACATCCAACGAAAGCACTTCATCAGTTCTTTCCAATCTTTCCCCTCTGCTGGATAGATGTAAGTCGCCAAATCCAACTGTCTGAGTTTAGGCAATATCGGTGAAGATAAGGCATTTCGGAAACTTTCCGGAAACATGAGGGCCTTCAAATCCCGAACAAAGAGGATCATCTCTATTGAGCTGCCAAATTCTGCAAGGAAATCTTTCAGTTTAGGGAAATGTTTCCATGGCTCGTTGGAGGAGGATAGTTCGCCGTCCCATGTATCCAATAACATGATGCGAGCCACTGTTAATCTTGGAGCTTCCAAAGAAACATTGGAGTTCAAGTAACCTTCGAAACTGAAATAATCCAGATTTGGAGCCCTGATTGTTCCCTTCACTTCACGGCAGTCTTCTAAATGAAACAGTGTCATGTGACTGCCATGTATGTCCATATATCTCAAATTGCAGCATTTTTTCAAGATCACCCTCTCAATCAGAGAATTGCTCGACGACGAAACAATTGTGACTGATTCAAGATTGACAGCTTTGTAAACTACAATTTCACTGGCCTTGCAATACTTGGCTTCAAACATCTTGAGACTAGAGCTTGAGAAACAGATCTCAGAACAAGCAAAGGAACATGATATTAAGGATAGATTCTCAATTGAAGGGCAGTCGCCAATTAGGGAGAAGAGAGCCTTGCGATCAAAATACACATTTTTTAGGGCGACAGTTTTCAAAGAGGGAAGAAGGGCTGTAGATGTAGACTCAGGCATCACCACCTTACTATCAATGTTCTTGATTCGTACATGCTCCAAAGTCAGAGTCGTTATAGACTTTGCATCGAGGAAGGTCGTTCGGGACAACAAGTAGTACCTTTTAGGCCAACCTCGATTCCAGTCTAATTTACTAACCCTAAGGCTGATATCCACTTCTTTCACGCTTCTCTTGAATGAAAGACTGAGCAAATTATTCACCAAGTTGGCGTCCTTGTATAAATAGCTCGTCATGTGAAGCCTGAACTTGTCCAAGAGTTGTTTCTGTTTCTCCCTCTCATATAATTCCAAGTACTTTATCAAAATGTTGTCGACGAACTTCTTATGTCGTTCCGAGTTGTTGTCACCATTCTGATCACCACCCTCGTCGAAATCTAGTATGGGGAGACAAGCCAAGATGCCCTCCCACTTCTTGGAAAGCAAGCTGAAGCGGGCGGCAGCTTTAGTCGGAAGACGTCGAAAGATGTCGTAAATAACAAGGTCGGGTAAGTCAGGTCGACCTACGGTGTTGACAGCCATATTACCTAGTTTTCGTAATGAAGTGGATCGAGAGAATTGAGATAGTGCGTGATACAGGTATGTGTCAATGTGTGTGTGGATCGATGTACGTGATGGGAATTATATATACCTGCCTTATGTGTGTATTTCCTTGAAGGAATCGGAAACCTTTCTCTAGAAGGAAACCTTTCTCTAGATGGAAACGGAGTATAAATTAACCTTGCACTATAAATGAAAAAAAAAAAAAGTCTCCCAACTATATAACGTACTTAATTGTGTTTCTAAAATAATTTTAGGAAAAATTAATTAGCTTGTAAATTATGAGGGTGGAAGTAATCTAAAT
The DNA here is from genome assembly GCF_000184155.1 of Fragaria vesca subsp. vesca. Lineage (NCBI taxonomy): Eukaryota > Viridiplantae > Streptophyta > Magnoliopsida > Rosales > Rosaceae > Fragaria > Fragaria vesca. Next base: position 15,510,923 of record NC_020497.1, read on the forward strand.
TAGCTTGTATCCACCTAACCTCCAACGAGACATGGAAACATTTCCCTAAACTAAAAGATTTCCTTGCAGAATTTGGTAGCTCCATACAGATGAATAGATGATCCTCTTAATTTGTTCGGGATTTTAAGGTCCTGATCATGTTTAGGGAAAGTTTCCAAAACACCTTCTCTTCACCAATATCACCTAAACTCAGACAATTGGATTTGACGACTTACATCTATGCAGCAGAGGGGAAAGATGGGAAAGAATTGATGAAGTGCTTTCGTTAATTGTCACCTTCAGCAAAGTCTATATTTCATTTCAACCATCACATTATTCATGGCCACAAGGATCTGATATCCAATCTTCATGTTCATTTTCCGGAAGTGTCTCCGGTCACACGCATGCTCGATGTCCCGGCCGGCTATGATCAAAACCATCATTTTCCTGTGGCATAATGCCCAGAAGAATGAGAAGATCATGATTCATGGAAGGCCTTCCATGAAAGAAGTTGCTATGGAACTCGAGGGAATTAGGAATAAAAGGAAAGAAATCAAGGATGACAACCTAAGGAACGTTTCAGCTAGAGGCTCAAAGTTGTTGATGGTAGAGGTGAAGGTGTTATATTATATATATGAATTGTGATATGATTTAGCATTTCTATAATCAATGTTCTGCTTTCAGTTTTAGTTCTCTACTGTTGTATTAGTATTATTGAATAATGAAAGCAAACATTAGGTGAGGTTGTGGTGGTTCTCTGTGTTTAGATCCTTGTAATTAGTTATATATGTACGTAGTGATGCTGCTTAGAAGTACTCGCCTTCACAAATCACTAGTTTGAATAATGTTCTGTTACTACACACAAACGTATGGCCTTACATCCCAGTGCCAGTACATTAGATGAGCTTAGGCTACAATACAAACCATACATATAACCTCCATATATAGTTGCATGTTACACAGTTTCAACATGTAGTGCAGATATGAGTTGAGGCAAATTTAGTCGATTAAACCTAACAAGGTCAGGTGGAGGGGCAAACACGCTCTCGCTGAAGTGCTGCCAGAATAAAGAGACTACAGTATTCAAATCACTTGCCGTGAGAACTCGAGCTTCGACATTATTCATGGCCTGGACAGTAATGGTGGAAAATGGTAATATTTTAGGAAACAAAGGATCTGATGCCCAATCTACAAGTTCTTCTCCACAAAGGTCTCCTCTTTCACACATGGTCGATGCAAACGCATTAGTGTTGCTTTCAACCTTAACAGTTCCATCCATGATCAACAATATAATGTTAAGCGGTTCCTTCTCTCGAATTATATAGCTGTTTGCACTATAGCTCATGGGCTTCAGATGCTTGCACATTTCTTGTAGCACCATTTCATCCATATTTTGAAGCTTTGGCACCTAGGTTGGATACACTTGGTTAATCATTATGATGAGAAAATTTAGATAACTAGCTAATACTAATTAACATGCATCATATCATCATTACTAAGCAGATCATCAGTTGATTTCTGACAGAAAGATGAGGAACTTACTGTCTTTAATTTTCCGACGGTGGTATAACTTTGGATATAGCTTCGAAGTTCCAAGGGAAGAATAGAGAGGATATCCTCCACATCAACTTCCCTATTGCCTTCAAGTTCTTGTTTTACCTTTCTCATGATCTGTGACTTTATGTTATCCTTAGAATTTACAGGGATAAATGGGGAACTTACTGATAACCATGTTTCTATCTCTGGACCTTTCTCTTCCAACTTACTTTCAATTCTCATCTTGTGGTCATGCGCCTCTCTTCTTGCGCTGCTCGACTGCATATAACTCTGATCCACAACGAGTAGCTAGGTCCAGTTGATCATAAAAAGTTGAGAGCTAACTTTACTTAAGCTTAAAAGACCCTGCACCAACCTGCAAATTCCCAATGAGATATAAAAATAGTAAAAAGCCAATTACAGAAATAGCAGCCGTAAAGAGATTTTCGCCTGTATCGCTACTAGCCTCAAGGTTTGAACCAAGGGAACTGCAAAAATGAAATCAAGGAACCTATTACATACAACTATATATTGAATATAAAATCCAACTATGTTCAACAGTAAAAAAGAAAAGAAAAAGGCTACACAACCATTATTCCCTGATTTCTGTTCAAATGTACAAACCTCAAATTTCGCACGCCCCATGAAAAACAGTTCAAGAATTTTTTCACAAAATTCTTTGACCCTGATATATCAGGCTGAAGTACTCCAAGAAATATACCAAAATCAAATACCGTCGCCTTTGGTGGCTTTACAGGGCACCGTGTGGAATCTCTAAACTCATAGTCACAATCAAACACCAAAGGTTTGCATCCATTTATTTGATCGAGATGACATGAATATTGCCAGCAAGTGGTCATCTTTTGAATGCCATAAAAGTACCACAAAGCTCCTAGTACCTAAGGAGTCAATAAGCCAGTGAGTTTAATTGGATTAACTAATAATAATGCACCATACAACTCAAGGTTTTGATGGTACATATGCATGCATGCGCTGTCTCTTGAAGCTCAGCAAGAAATCCAACAAAACAAATACTTGAGCTCCTGAGCTTTTACATAAATGATATATTTGAGACTTACATGACAGGAAAGGAGGTATAGGAGGAAGTTGAGTAAACATTTAGCCCATAGTCCGACTTCTCCATGAAGAGAATTTTTTAGTTCCTTGCATAAGATGTGGATGCGCAGAATTCGTGGAATATATTGCACCAGAACCAAACAGTTCATCAAGATCTTCCTACTTAAATTTAAAGATATCCAGTCCTTTGCCTTTGTAAAGAATATGAGAACTACGATCTGGACACCACAAAAGAAACCAAAAGATGAAAATTAATCAATATCATTAAAAAAAAATTGGCCCATTTTATATGGTACTTGAATAAACTTTTGATTTCCAAACTAAGTTTTTAGTTAGGGGTTGAGAAAAGGAAATGAAACATTTCTTTGTTTGAGTTGGTGGGAATCAACCTTCTGTTATTGCATATATCTAAACATATTAATGATATCAAGTTACAAAATTGTCTAACCTGTGGAAGTGGGAGAACAGCTAAAACGTCAATTAGTATGTATAATAGCGAAACCATCTCATCTATTGTTGACAAGCAGAAACAAGAGTTTCATAAGAAGTTAAGAACTTAAGAACTTAAGATCGGCTTCAAACTTTCAAAGTGCTAGTTTCTGTAAACCGAAATGTGAGTAGTTCAGAGTTATCTTACGTACATGTATAAACTTGAACAAAAATGTCCACCAAGTAAGAGAGATCCGTGACCGATCTTAAACCAGTAGCTATATTATACAATTTCTTGTCGATCCCTAAGCACTTGATTTCATGGTTAATATCATGGTGCATGATAGGAGTGTAGAGGAACAAAGGATCCATTAAAACAGCAAGCACACATGAAATGACAAAGATTGTTTTCCAACAACTAGAGATCCAGCGGAACAGCACACGGACAAGTTCCCAAGTTACCCCAATTGTTGACCATACAAGAACAGCAAACTTCAGTTTTGTTGACCTTGTAGTATTAGGAGTACTATAATCTTGCAGAGGTAGCAGTATAGCCTGTGAATAATCTGATTCTTGATTACTGGAGGAAAACAATACGTACAGACTTTAATTGAGGAAAAAAGAAAGAAGAAGATGAAATAAGAATAGACGAAAATTTTGTCAAGTTAAAGGAGCTAACATTGCAGGTAGTAGTTCATGAGGTTGTTGCTGCTGTCCCGAGTTGTCAAGAACATCTAAAGTTATTTCGAGATTAGCTGCCATAACTCAAAGTGCTTGTTTTCCCTGCAGAAACTGACTCTGGCTAAGCTATAGCATTCCACTTTGCAAATTAAGATGCAGCATGTGCGTCCCTTTCCGAAAAACCGAGACAAATGAATGAATGATTTCCAACTTCAGAGAAAAATGTAGTTGATAATAATGATATTTATCAAGTTGTCATGATAAATGTGAATAATTAAATCAATCAGCAGATACCAATGAACAAGTATCTGCTTGAATCAGTCTTTCTTTTCTTAAAAAACAAAAAAAATCTTCTTAAACCAAATGTTTTGGCACTTGGAGTTTGACGTCTGAACCCAATTGTTCTACAAACCCCCTCTAAAAATACTCAGGAAAGAAATTAATTGACGTCAGTGCACTGATATTTCAAATTTTAAACCAAAAATGACAATTAAGAAGAAGATGATGACTAAATTATAGATAGTTGAGCAGATGAGCTGTAGCCTCAAGCTTTGGCGTTTATACATCCAGATTCCTCATTTTTTGCATTTTCAATCGTTGACTTTATTTTCGAGTAGTATTAATCTCAGTTCATGAACAAACTCCATCAGCCATCACAGAACAAACAAAACTCAGTATCCAAGTGATCAAGAAGTTATAAGATCTTCAAATCTTTTTCCTCAGTTTTCTGCTGTTTAAAAGGTAAGCTAATCAGACTCTGGGGACCATTTACTTATGCAGCTGGTTGTAGCTGTGCTGGTTTATTCAGCAGTATGAGTAATCCTTTTCATTCACTACTTTGCATTTGAAATTTCTATCTAAGTTTCATTTCCTTTGATTACAAGGCCTCAAAAGTACAGAAACATAGTAAAATTTCTCTTATTTCTTATTTAGGCCCCAAGAGGTACAGAATCGAAGGCATGGACATCGAAGCAGTCCAGAAACTTACATTAGGTACGCACTACTAATAGCTAGTTAGACACCATGTACTCTATACATGTATCATTTAACCAAGTAAACATGGAGCTAGTCTCCTTTCAGTAAGGAATTCTTTTACTTGTTTACCATATAAAATCGCATGTTCACGCAACATTTCTATATTTCGTACCAATTTCCTTTTAGATGAATGATTCAATGGTGATCTGCCAAATGGTAATTCGTTTTAGTTTTGATTCTTATTGTTCTCATTTCACTTCTGTTCTAAACACTATTATTTATGCACATTTGGATGGCCAATTCGTTCCAATAGAGCTGGCTTCAGGAATATATTCTTGAAGAGGGATCATATTTGATTATTACGAGAATCCTCAACAGTTTGAACATTTTGTTTGTCATTCAATTGTGTAACATCAAGCCAACCATGCATGGAAATCAGAATTTAAGTAAGCAAAATTAAACAGATGTATTTAACTTGTTGTAATTTTCATGTGTGTGTCTGCAGGTATCTTTGTTGGCATCTTCGTTCTGCTGTTTGGAATTTGGTTGATACGTCGTGAAAAGATGAAAAGAATGAAAGGCAGCAAACTCAAGCGGAAGTACTTTAGTCACAAGGAGGGCATATTGTTACAACATCAACTGGCCAATCATGAGGCATATGCTGAGAGAAAAATGAAAATTTTTACTTTCAAAGAACTTCAGAAGGCAACAAATGATTTTGATCCCCATAAGAAAATTGGTCGAGGGGTTCTTGGATCAGTTTACCAAGGAATACTACCAGATCAAACAGTGGTTGCCATAAAGAAGTTGAAAGTAGTCAATGCTGCAAGAATTGTTAATGAGCTGATTGCTCTTTCTCAGATCAACCACAGAAATCTGGTGAGGCTCTTAGGCTGTTGTTTACAGACGTGCAAGCCTTTACTTGTTTACGAGTACTACTCCAATATCGGCACTCTTTATAACCACACCTATGGGAGACAATCATCACCATTTTCATTGGAACTGAGAATGGAAATAGCTGTAGAAACCGCAGCTGCACTGGCATACTTGCACTCCTCCACTTCCAAGCCAGTAATCATACACCAAAACGTGAAGACAATGAACATACTATTGGATGATAAATACATGGTAAAGCTGACAGACTCTGGATTTTCACCACTCCGGGGACGCACTAAAATGCAAAGGACACTTGGATACTTGGACCCTGAATGGTCTTCACTCAAACACATTAACCGCAAAGAGTGACGTCTACGGCTTTGGAGTTGTTCTAGCGGAGCTAATAACAAGCAGAAGGGGAGCTTCACCCCATAGGCCTGAGGCAGAGAGAAGCCTGGCACATGTCTTTGACAGGGCAGTGGAAGGCGACATTGGGGACTTGCATGAAATTCTGGATGAAGAAATTCTTGTGGAAGACAGAGAAAAAGTTGAAAAAGTGGCAGATTTGGCATATAGATGCATAAGGGAAAGAGGGGAGGAAAGACCTTCCATGAAAGAAGTAGCCATGGAACTCGAGGCATTGCGAATAATGGCCAAGCATCCAGAAGGCAAGCTTAGTATCTCCAATTCTCATCTAAAGACTAAGCATCCAGAGGGCATGCTTAGTTTCTCAAACACTTGTGTTGTTGATGTTAGAGGTGAAGGCTTTGATGATGGTTCTAGCAGTATCAGAACACATACAGAAAAAAATGGATATAGTAAGCTGCAAGAAGTAGATTATTATTTGACCTAAATTTACATATGTATTGCTACTTTTATCAGCACTTGTATAAATAATGAGTCGCGTATAAAACCCTGTTTCAGACTTGTTAATTTGTTATGCAAGCATCATATTAATATAGCAAAATAGCATTGCTGTTGAAATAGAGCAAGCATAAAATAAGCTGACATTATATAAAAGTAAACAATATCCAAGCAACATATGAAAGCTGCTTAAGAAGGTAGTCACAAAACATAGCTATGACAACAGCACAGAACAAGAAAAAAAAAAAACATAAGTAAGCTCGCCACCGCCTATCAAGCACCCAATTCTGCGAATACCCACACGAAGACGGAGGTAACTTGAGCCTACGACTGACACAGACGACAGTAAAAGACCGACTCAGAATACTAGTAGCAACAAACCATGCTTTATTATAACCACACTGAAGATAGCCTGCACTTGAACCTGGAAGGCGCACAATTCACTTCTTCTTGGCTGCAGACTTGGTAACCTTGGCTCCGCTAGGATCCTTCTTCTCCACAGCCTTGATGACTCCCACAGCAACAGTCTGGCGCATGTCCCTCACAGCAAAACGACCAAGTGGGGGATACTCAGAGAAAGTTTCAACAACCATGGGCTTGGTGGGAAGCATCTTAACAAAACCAGCATCACCATTCTTCAAAAACTTGGGCTCCTTCTCAAGCTCCTTGCCAGAACGTCTGTCAATCTTGGTCAGAATCTCACCGAACTTGACAGCAATGTGAGAGGTGTGGCAATCAAGCACAGGAGCATAACCGTTTCCAATCTGGCCAGGGTGATTCATGATGATGACCTGGGCGGTGAAGTTGGCTGCCTCCTTGGCAGGATCATCCTTGGAGTTTGAAGCAACATACCCACGCTTGAGATCCTTGACTGCAACGTTCTTGACGTTGAAACCAACATTGTCACCAGGAAGAGCCTCCTGGAGAGCCTCGTGGTGCATCTCCACAGACTTAACTTCAGTGGTCAATCCAGTGGGAGCGAAAGTCACAACCATACCAGGCTTGATAATACCAGTCTCAACACGTCCAACAGGAACAGTTCCAATACCTCCAATCTTGTAGACATCCTGAAGTGGTAGTCGGAGGGGCTTGTCAGAGGGCCTCTTAGGCTCGTTGATCATGTCAAGGGCCTCAAGAAGGGTTGGACCCTTGTACCAATCAAGGTTGGTGGACCTCTCAATCATGTTGTCACCCTCAAAACCAGAGATGGGAACAAAAGGAATTTTGTCTGGGTTGTATCCAATCTTCTTCAGGTAAGATGACACTTCCTTCACGATTTCATCATACCTTGCCTTTGAGTACTTGGGAGAGGTAGCATCCATCTATAAAACAGAAATACCATCAACATCACTAGAAGCAAAGACAAATACTAGCTAAATACTCAATTACAATATAAATACATCAATGGAAGATCAAGCCTCAGAATGACCCAAAAATGTACCTTGTTGCAGCAGCAGATCATTTGCCTAACACCAAGGGTGAAAGCAAGGAGAGCATGCTCACGAGTCTGACCATCCTTCGAGATACCAGCCTCAAAACCTCCAGTGGTGGAGTCAATAATGAGGACAGCACAATCAGCCTGGGAAGTTCCAGTAATCATGTTCTTGATGAAGTCACGATGTCCAGGAGCATCAATGACAGTGCAGTAGTACTTGGTGGTCTCAAACTTCCAGAGAGCAATATCAATAGTAATACCCCTCTCACGCTCAGCCTTGAGCTTGTCAAGCACCCAAGCATACTTGAAAGAACGCTTGTTCATCTCAGCAGCCTCCTTCTCAAACCTCTCAATGACACGCTTGTCAATACCCCCAAGCTTGTAGATCAAATGACCAGTGGTGGTCGACTTCCCAGAGTCAACATGGCCAATGACCACAATGTTGATGTGAAACTTTTCCTTGCCCATAGTTGAACCTGTATGAACCGCAAATACATGTAAATTACAAACTCCCAACACCTATATCTTCAAAGTCACACTTCATTGATACAAAAGCACACACAGCTAGAACAATATCCTTCAATACAATCTCAATGCACACACAAGTAACAAAACAGCCATATATATCTTCTTTTTCTACAAATTGGCAGAAAGTCTAGACAAGATTTAGCAAACACATCTTAAACTCGACTTGAAAAACAATTCGCTATTTATATGTCTTCTTTTCCTACAAATTAGCAGCAATTCTAGACAAGATTTGGTAAAAACATCTTAAACTCGACTTGATAAACGATTCGCTGCTGTCATATAACATACAATCAATAAACTTCAATTCTACTAAAACAGAGAGATCATTTCATCACAGTAAAACATACAGAGACTCGATTAGTCTGATCATCGCAAAGCAGATTTCATCATCACACAAATAATCAAATCAAATTCACAACTAATCTAACAAAAACATCGAAATCCAAAACCGAAAGACAGAGACTGATGCATAAGATTCAAAGCCGAATCGAGTTCAAAGCAACACAAACAGAGCAATCTAGAAGATCAACAGCAAACAGATGAAGCTAATCGATATGAAAATTGAGAGAAAATTACAAAGGGGAAAGAGAAATCGGACCTGGAGGAAGCGCTGAAACCCTAAAGAGATAGAGAGCTGAGCACAGGAGAGTGACAACTGCCAATGAAACGATGTAGGGTTATCGGCGTAGTGTGAGGTTTATATACAGGGAGGGGTTTTATGCTTGTTTACTATTTTACCCTTGGTGTCAGCAAATTTAGGACGGTGGTATCCTTTTGTTTTTGTTTCGCGTTTGTTTAAAATAGCCCAATCGATTCGGTGCGCGTGTTAGTTACATGTGTGGTCACTGACTCACTGGTGTGGTATTGGGGAGGTTCTTACACGCGCTGAAGAGAAGCGTGGGTGGTGGGGGTCCTTGAGAGATTTAGGGAAATATTCTAGAATTACGCGGGTGCCGTGAAACGCTCTAGTGGAGTGTGAAACAGATGCTACTTGGGCACAACGAAATTGAAACGACGCCGTATTGAGGTTATTGGTAAATGGGTTGGGCTTGAATTCGAAACAAGCCTGTTGGTTGGGCTTGAAATGAGGTTAGGCACTTAGGCTCTGTGCTATCCAACTAATCTCATTTCCCATGTTTTCTGTTTTCCTTCGATTCGAAGTTGGAGCTGCAGGCTTCATATTCCCACCGAATTGAAGCAGAAATGTATAACACGTGGCAGATATATCATTCTCATATGTGGTGGCCTGCAACCAATACTATGAGTTTTTCTAGTGTTTGTCGTCGTCTAGATTATAGCATAAGGTTGATAAATTCTAATTTCCAAATCATGAATCTAGGCATATGAGTATGCCTAGAGCTACCCTTCATGCATGACAAATTAATGAAACAAATGTCTTTTTGAGTTGTTTCTAAGTTTTAATTGTTTTCTTTAGTTAGATACGTTAAAAATGTGAAACGTATAAATATCATATCGAAACGTTTCTTTTAGATTATGGATGACAATATCATCATAAAATATTATTTTTCTCCCATCATACACACGTACACTGATACACATGATATGTATTCATGGTTAATTTCCCACCAGTTCCATCCAGAAGAAATGAGATCAATTTCCGGTCAACAGAGAAAACTATAGGAAAACTAAGATCACAATTGATCCCTCGATGGCTTCAAAGTTCAAGCTTGTTTTCTGCGTACTGGCTTCAAATTACCTAGTTAACTAGCTCAATGGTTCTTAACCATCAAACAGAGAACATCAAAGTAGCTTTCTTACACATATACATATAGAAACGCAACTATATATATACCTAGTCGAATATTGGATCACCTTTGTCAATATGTCGTGCATGAAATAGTAGGGAATCTACCTCCATTCGCAGAAGCACACATATTATATGATGGTTGGGAGTTAGCTACCTAGCTAACGTTGGTCCACTGCATGCATACAGGTCTTGACCTCGACCTAGCTCCATGTATGCTAACTTCTTCCAAGTCTTTGACTCGGTATGTGTATGAGTCATCTTAATTCTAGAACTGATCGATGTTGTTCAATACATTATAAGAATATACTAACCAATACGAGAGGGACATACTTTGTTTATACTTGCTACCCAAGAAATCTAAAGGCTTTCTATATTTGTGCTTGATTTCCAGTCCCATCCGATCAACTAACCTCCGAGTCTTTAGTGGAGCCTAACGAGTTATCAAACCTAGCTTGTTCATAAGTAAGCTAAAAATTAACAAATTATGAACCTAATTATAAGAGTATAAAACCAAGCAATAAGGTATTGCTTAATGGAAGCAACTACGTTGAATCAACAGGAATACTACCAAACAATATCTGGAAGACCACGCAATTGAGTCATTAGTTAAACTTGAAAACCAGTAAGCTAGCTACTTAAACAAACCTGTTAATTAACTGGTAATTAGAAAAGATTGAACACTTAAACCAAAAGACAGATTTGCTTACGGCTTAACCCGTTAACTGGGAAATTATTCTTCTGCTAATAATTCGATTCATAAGCTTGACCAGTGCATGTCTTTTCTTATGTGATCGAGTAGGTAATCTTTTTTCCACTTTCCAAGTATAAAGAATTAAAACACAGGAATTGACCAAAGCAAAGATATATATGAGACTATGAGAGATGTTATGACCCCATTTGGACTGAGAGAGTTGAATCAATTAGTTTTTGCTTTTCTGGTGAACTGGTCTCCGATTCACACTGTAACCATATCTTATGGAAACTGGTTAAAATAATATCATCAGTCTGATGAATTTTCATTTTCCCCGACAGTTTGTTCTTTGATTTTGCTTTTCTTCAAACACGCTATTATGAATATGATCCTATTTTGAATCGATGGAATATTGGGTTACATTTCAAAGTCACAATAATTCGTGACCTATATATATCTGGCTAAAAATCATCCTAGCTCCAACGGATTGAAATCGAAGAAGTTGGAGTATTCAACCCCATTAATTTCACAGACGATATTATCTTAGAAGCAAATCATATAAAAATGTTAAAATAAAACGAGATGTTCAATAATCTGTTTAAAATAAATTTCGAAAAATAACACTTTCTTAACTCGAATATGTTTGCTTAAAACAGAAGATATTATGCAAAAAGCTAGTGTCAAACGAGTACCATATATATCAACCCTCATCAATGAGGGACTCGTCGCCTCTACCTCTATGCCCCAGCACAACAAAAAACCCCCCATATTGAACACATAGGCTCAAGAAACCTCATCATATTGTCATAAGCTAGGGACTTTTCTACTAATTAAGATAGTCACCTTCCTCTATATTAACCCAAAATCCAAACCACGTTGTGACAAGAAAATAGCAGCCCCAACGAATAAGCAAACAGAAACATCCAGAAATCCCACACATCTCATTGAACCCATCTAGAAGACTATCTACAAGTCCCACAACTTCCACCCATTTACTAATTTTTCATACAACACTACCTTCCCTCTGGTTATAAGAAGTTCAAATTTAAAAATCCACTTCCCTACAACATAGATTAGTTCACTTCATCTAGAAGCCATCGCCATCCGCCACACCTCCCTACAACATAGATTAGTTCGATTCCCTTCATATATAAATGAACATCTCTAGCTGTATGAAAACTCATATACATCCCTAGCTAGCAACAATCAAAGCTTTTACCGGCCTTTTGCTTCATTCATTTCCAAAATGGTTGCCGGATTAGACTCCTACGTTGCCCTTGAAGAAAACCCAGATCAGCAATTACAGAACCAACAAGATGATGATCCATATGAAGCAGTGGAGACGCTCTCTCTTTGTGATCTTCCTACGCACGGTGACTCTGCTCATTGGGATGACTTCTCCAGAGAGTATCAGAGCTCTTCATTTGATCGAGATGAAGACAACTTCTTTGAGTTCTTCAGTGAAGAGTTCACGGCCTCAGCATACGCATCTGAGAATAAAGACGTAATCTTCTGTGGGAAGAAGCTCATTCCCTACGTCAAAGAAGCACCACATGTTCCAGAAGAGAAGAAAACGACCAAGAAAAATTCAGAAACGAGCAAGAAAAGTTCCACCAAGAAATGGCGATTGTTTCGATGGAGAAGGTTTAGGAGATCAAAACCCAAGGTTGGCGCTAAGCACTCGAAGCCCAGTGAAGTAAAAGATGGTAGAAGTAACACTAATTCATTTCCCACGTCAAAGAGCAGCTACAAAAGGTGTGATCCTTCACTATGGAAAGTGTCGGTTATGTCTAGCAGCCGATCAAAATCAAAGTGGCATTTGTTCATGTTCGGAATAACGAAGTTTCCTACAGAGATGGAGCTGAGGGACATCAAGAAGAGGCAAAGCAGGAGGTTTAGGGCTAAATGTGAAGCAAGTAATGAAGTAATGGGAAGGGGAAATAAGGAAATTAGCAGTAATAATAGTAGTAGTACTAGTAACAATCGAGCCAAGGGATTGTGGGGTTTGTTGAGAGTTCTCGGGTGTAGCAGTAGTAGTAAGCATCGAAACAGCGTTGCCTTTTAGTTAGAACAAAAACATTTTTCGTATTAGTATAGGGCTGTAATACGAGGGTTAGGACCTCAATCACTACTTAATTATCTTTTCTTTAATTTCTCTTATATATTATTTGAAGGATTTTTGGTGATAATGGGTTACTTAATCACTATCGATCATATATGTTGTGAGCTTTCAGACTAATAAGAATCTAAACGCATGCCCAGTCATGGTTAACAACAAAAAACATACATGTCACCAACAAATCCAGACGATTACTTTTCTTCTACAAAATATTTCATAATTGATTAGCTTCCAGCAGTACTTTCATCTAGAAGACATCATATATTAATATATATATATATATATATACACACACTAATAATTTCCCCTTATTTCCCGTCAAAAGGAGAAAAAGAATCGAAGTAGTGGCCGGCTAGTTTACGTAGCTAGCTATCTTCATCACCGAACAGGAAAATTAAATTAAAGAAGCTCAGCTACTTAATGAGTCTAACCGTCTAAGCTACTACTTGTCACGCACTTCAGATTTTTTCATGCATGTATATAGTAACATGATATATATTATATAACTTATGATCCATTAGGATAGAAGATCATCAAGCAGACCTGTACTAGCTTAATCTTGAATTTGTGATCCATCACGTAGATATATATAGTTTATATCCAGAGCGGAACACCGTTTTGAAATAAGAACGAGACTCTTTATTTAACTCACTTTTAGGTTACATTTTCACATCTCCACTGTTCAGTGTCTAGAACATAAAGTATAGATCATTCGTATAAAGTTTCATCAAATTTGGAAATCATTTAAGCTTCCGTAATCACGGTTTACACGAACGTTTTATTTAACTCACTTTTATGTCACATTTTCACATCTTCATTGTTCAGTGTCTATAACATAAAGTGTAAATCATTGATCATTCTTATAAAGTTTCATCCAATTTGGAATCATTTGAGTTTCCGTAATCGCGATTTAATTACATGAACGGTTCATTCTTGACAGATTTTGTTTTGTTAATTTACTAAATCTAATTCGGTACTCAAATGACATCCAAATTAAATGAAACTTTGATCTACACTATATATATATACGCATGGTCTGCAGCTAGAAATATAATTGGTAAATTTCAGTAACATGTAGAAAATTGAGGGCAGTAATTGCTTGCACTCCCTCTGCAATGATCCAATATGCTAGAATCGTTCTTAGATGAATTTCAACTTCAAACCGTGCTGCTTACCCAAGAGAACAGGCATATATCTATAGAATCAAAACCTGCAGGCCACACATATAAGTTTGTCCAGTCGTACATGTAGCCGTCTAGCCATTGTTAGACTGATCGAGCTTATGAAAGCAACTGGCATGGGTTGAAAACTTAATTTTTTTTCGACTGGACTACCAGCAAACAAGATCTTCAAGAGTTAAGAGCACGGAATCAAGAAGTATCAACTATCAAGTCTTTAGTTAGAACTGGAAACCAGTAAACAAGCTAGTAATTAACCCAACAAAATAACTGGTAAAAAGGTTGAACTATAATTATAGAGACTTTGCTCAACGGGTAATATTCTTCAAGCACCTTTGATTCATAAGCCTGAATTGACTAGTCCGTCTCTTTCCTGATTTGATAGCAGGCAATCTTTTCCAGCTTCCATGCATAGAGAACTAGAAAAGGGGCCAAACCAAACAAAAGAGATATCGCGACCCTATTTGGACTTTTTTTTTGATACACTTTATTTGGACTTTAAGAGTTGAATGTAATAGTGGAATTTTTGCTCTCTTGAGGAACACGTCTCTTGAGTATTCATTCACATTGCAGGCATATCTTCTGGAACTCTTTCACAATTAGTCTTCACAATTAGTGTGTTCTCTTTTTTCTTCGTAGACACGTTTCTATGATCGATCCTAGTAATGTGATGTGTTATATATTCTGAATGGATGGAGTATGCAACTATTGTTGAAGGATACATATTCTAGGTCCGTGACCTAAATCTTGCTGAAAATCTGCCAATGATGAACTGAAATTTAGAGAATTTAGAGAATTCAACCCAATTAGCGCAATAAGAGAAAATGTTCACAACATTGATGTTTTAACACAAAGGCTAAGTGAAATATATATGTTTTCGAAAGAAATGAGTTTTTAACACTGGGATCCAATAAAAAGTAAACTTTTTTACACCCATAAATATATACCCGGAGTATGTTTCAGTGTTTTATATATATTTTTTCAAATTGGTATTCGCCATATGTCACAAGATACTTATATGAGTAATATGTCATTTATAGATTTTATAAAAGAAAAACTAAATAATGTATATAGATCTTTCAAACCAAAATGCATTTGTTCTCCATGATATTGAGCTATAAGCTCTAGATACCTTTGTTTTGTTTTTTAATAGATAGAGATACCTTTGTTTAAGAAATATTTCGGTGCGTAGAAAAGTTACTTAAAATCTTCCTCACCATTTAAAAGGAAAATATCTCAGATGAGTGTCACACATCGATCTACGTAGGACCTCTCACCTATGCACCACAAACCCCCCATATTTTAGCTCCATGTTAACACATGTGATGCTGAAAAACAAAATCACATCAAATGTGCTAAATGGCCTCCTTTCCTCTACGTTTGACCCAAAATCAAATCATGACAAGAATAGCAGCCCTAACAAGGAACCAAACACAAACATCCAAGAAAACCACCCGATCGGCTCGAAACTCATTGAACCCATCTAGAAGACCATCTCCAAGTCCCATCCCACAACTTCCACCTATTTCTTAATTTTCCAAACAAAACTACAAAGCCAGAACCCACCTCTCAACTTTCCCGATGTCTCTGCCTGCTATTCTAGAAGCTCGACTTCTATAATAAATCACTTCCTGTCACCTCTCATTGTAAATTTTTCCTTCTTTATTAGTGCCTTTCTGCCCTTTCATCTAGAAGCCATCGCTATCCTCCCACCTCCATATCCAAAGATATATAATCCAACTACTTGGCACCTCTCTCCTCACCAAACCCAAACAACAACTCCATCTAGCTTTCTGTCTTTGCTTTCCTTCCATTCCCGAAATGGTTGCCCAGTTAGACTCGTACCTTGCCTCAGAAGAAAACCCAGATCATCACCAGTTACAGAATCAACAAGATGATCCATATGAAGCAGAAGAAACACTCTCTCTTTGTGATCTTCCTACGTACAGTGACTCAGCTAATTGGAACGACTTCTCCAAAGATTACCAGAGCTCCTCCTTTGATCGAGATGAAGACAACTTCTTTGAGTTCTTCAGCGAAGAGTTTACAGCTTCAACGTACTCAACTGGAAACAAAGACATCATTTTCTGTGGGAAGCTCATTCCCTACAACAAAGAAGCTCCATATGTTGCTGCAGCAGAGAAGAAAACTCAGAAGAATCAAGAACCCGGCAACAAAAATCTCAACAGTTCCACAAAGAAATGGAGTCTTTTCCGGTGGAGAAGGTTAAGGGGATCGAAACACAAGGTAGTCACTAGACCTAGTCAATGTAAAGAAGCTAGAAGTGCTAGTGCCACTAATACGATTTCGTTTCCTGCATCAAAGAGTCACAGAAGGTGTGATGTTCCACTAGGGAAGGTGTCGATTCTTTCGAGTAATCGATCAAAATCGAAGTGGTATTTGTTCATGTTTGGAATGGCGAGGTTTCCCACAGAGATGGAGCTGAGAGACATTAAGAGTAGGCAAAGCAGGAGGAGCCCGTCGACCATGTTTGGGGCTAATAGTGAAGCAAGTGATGAATTAATGGGGAAGGGAAACAAAGAAATTAGCGACAGTAGTAATAGAGCTAAGGGGTTGTGGGGGTTATTGAGAGCTATTGGTTGTCGTAGTCAGCATCCAAACGCAGTCGTGAAAAGCAGCTTCCTTTAGCTAGAATGATATATTATGTAATGTAATGTAAATGACATTTTTCTATATTATTATGTAATGTTCTTCCGGAGAGAATGAATATCATGTGATCACAACATTATCTTCATGTCATGCATCAATGGTGACAATTGATCGAGTATATGATCAAATCAATTAGCTAGAGTTGTGCGTAAATTGATTGGAATAATGTAGGAGATAAGAATGATACCCTCACATCATTATAGCTAGCCTAATCTCGTAGTCTTCATGACTATCCTACTACTTGCAATTAATAGTCAAAACGAGATAGATTTGTTCTCTTTTATTTATAAAGCTAGGAAGACATGTTATTAGATCAAACTCTTGAAAGTCATCGATGCATCTGACTAGAAATGAGAAACCAATCGTCCAAATATTGCTGTGAACTCTACAACTTGATCCATTATGTGAAGTTGGAATGCTTGTCCGATCAAAACTTTCACACTCATGAGTCAATATATACAGTTAAGAATATATATGTCGAATGCAAAACTTTCACATGAGATACATTAGAGTAACAAAATATACGCGTTGTGGTAGCAATTTACATGTTATGCACAAAACACCCAAATAAGTAATGTGATAACTGATTTGCTAGGCCACATGCAGCATGATCCATGGATCTTGCACCAAACAATTACATTTATAAAACAAAAGGTTAATCCCATTAATCAAACGTTTTGAAAGATTTATAGACAACACGTTTTGTGTGCTTATTAGAATACTGCACAGGGTAATACTACTTGCTAGTTAGTGGCATCCATGTCGGCAAATTAATAGTAGGTTCCTTCACTAACTCTACCAATGGCAAATGGCCGGCCGGCCTTCTAGTCCATTGCACTTTCCTTTCTATAAATCATGCATGACTATAAATAAGTGAGGTAGGCCTCAAAAATGAGTTGAGATATATATAATAGACTCGAGTCAACCATGAAACTTTGCATAAAAATTTGAAGTCAACAAACCATGAAATTGCATATATCATGCATGTACTATTTGATCATGGAATACACAAACTGATGTGATTCCTTGAACTATTGTGATAACTGATCAGTGCATCAAAACAATAGTTAATACGAATAGGATCAAATATTGGCTCAACGAGGTTCATATAAATGGGACATAGATTGGTCCTTATGACTTAGCACTCGACATTTTCAAAAATTTTTCTAGCCACTTTGTTTTCTAATTTGTTTCTCTTCCATGTACCATGCATGGCTATAGATACCCTTTTCTTTTCTATGAATGTTCACCATTATTTACAGCCTGAGATCGATTGTTATTGTGAAGCACGTACTTGCATGTATTTTTGTTTTCATAATTTTTCCCTTGCTTGGGAGAAACTAAAAGAGTAGAAGAGACTCAATGCTCGATGATATGAGTTTATAAAACATGTCAAGCTCTCTATTATCCTGAGCAAATCGATCACGAACAAATATGAAAACAGCTTATGCATGTCTATCTGGTCAGTTAGTGTAAGACTGCAAAGTGCTAGACCGATCGATATCTAGTTATTACAAAGTAGCTATATATGATTATTCACTTTGGCCAATGCATGACAACATCACTACATCAGGGAACGTATTCCATCTGTTCTGTCTATAATAGCGAAAGTGACAAATAGAGGCATAAATCTTATGAGCCAAATATACCTAACAGTTTCACATGTATATATCCTCCAGTTAATTTAGAAATAAATAAATTGCATGATTTTCATTGAGTGAATATATAAAGGGAATTCTAAGAAATTGCATGCAAAGATGTATGCAATTGAAAATATTTCGTTTGTAGTTTCATATCATCAAATCCATGTTACATTTGATATATTGGAGGAAACTAAACAATTTTAAATAAACAAGCCACTATTTCCAAAGGTTTACACCTCCACCACAGCCAGACATATGTCCACAGCGAGACATATGTTTGCCTTTTCTATATACACATCACAACACCTTCAATTACTTATATGTGACAAGAGAAAATGTGTGTATATCCATCTACCTTGAATCCCTGTGCCCCGGTCAAACGTGTGCAGCTGTAGATTAGGTGCTCTCCTCTGTGTGCATGGGTGGTTCTTCATAGCCACCATGACATGGTAGAGGTCTTGGGAGCCAACCTGCTGCCCGTGGAAGATGTTACCATGCTAAATCAAGGAGCCCGAATGAGGCCACAGAATTGTCTGTGCCGTTTTAGAAAACATGATTGACTATATTGTCAATTTGGGCAAGACCTGTCTTTGAGTCCTCCAAGGTCTTTCATCTCATACCCACGATTATAAGATGTTACAACATGAACATTTCCGATCTGTTTTCATTGGGTTGTCACGTGGTTAACTGTTGCCCTTTGCTGCTCTTCCTAATTTTATTTCAATTGCTCTAGTATCGTACCGTACTGTGAGTTACCGAGAAATGAGGTATAAGATGATAAAAGAAAAAAAAATACTACGACTTTCAAAACGATATTCAGGCTATGATGCAAACGAAAAGACAGTTGAAGGCATAGAGACGAGCAAAAACATTAATTGCTGCGATAATCTACCTACTAAAAACATAAAGCACAAGATCAGTGCCAGAAACTTCTACATATTATGAATCCAATGATGTTTTTCCGAATTCAAGACTGTTCTTATTGAAACCCTACACAGGTGGCAACACTGGCATTGGATTGGCCTTTATTGCAGCCTCAAAGGGTTACAAGCTTAAGAGAAGCATCCCATCAGTAATGAGTCTTGAAATTAAAGAAAAATTGTGCTTCGAGCTTTTGGAGCTGCGGTCTTCACTACAGATCCTTAAAAGGACTTAAGGGAGTTCTTGCAAAGACAAATGAACTTCTAAATAACACACCTAATATATGGCTAGACTGCTTAGTGATCTCCTGAATCCTTTTCTGGTTTTCTTATGATTTTTGTAGGTCCATTAAGAAATATTACTTATATATGTATATTTTCATAAGTTATTGGGTACAGTATTTGACAGATTGAAGTAATTCATAGCTAGGTTCAAAATGTGGTTAGAAAGTTTGATATAGGCTGTAATATGTACGTAAATGATAATTGAAGGACAGTGAATCATATGTGATGGTTAATTTGATGAGTATAAAAAATGGAGGTAACACATTGAACACACGTAATTTGTAACATTAGGATTGAAGAGTAACATGTGATATCGAATGAGATTGAATTATAGGCAAAAACTTATGACCTAGAGTGATAATCACATGTATTTTACATTATGATTGTATGCTATATATTTCACTATTTTTACAGAGTTAAATGTTTATAAACGCACATAGAGTTCAAAATTTTCATGCGTGATTCCAAATACAAGTTTAGCTAACCCTTAGATTAATGAAGTATTGGAGGAAATTAAAAAATTGCAAAACACAAATTAATCAACTAGAACTTGATTGTTTGGGGTAAAATAAAATCCATAGGCCGTGTTTTCGGTTATGTCGTCCTTGCCAATAACAATGATAATGTAGCAAAGCTTTTTGTTTTTCATGGCTGGGCCAAAATTAGCTAGGGAGCCACATAGTAAGCAGAAATAAAAAACAGATGGTGAAAGTTAGTCCTTAGTCTTAGTGGCTTATTTGTTGTTTCTCATGGCTGGGCCAAGGTTAGCTAGGTACAAAAACAATGGTGAAAGTTAGTCCTTAGTGTTGGTTATAAATCGTAGTATTAATATTTTATGACACAACCGATTTGATCAGGACACCTATATATTTGTTATTAACCAAAGTACACATTCTCTCACTCATCAACGTCACTAACTTTCTTCAGATGAACCTTATTATGTTAACTAAAGTACCTTAATATAAGTCGTTTTTAATCAAAGCTAGTTTAAAAGCAAGAAAACCGAATTTTGGTTTTTAAATAGACTTATGTAATGTATATATAATTATCTGCCTTGAGAGTAAATTAAACAACCTAGCTAGCATAGAGCTGATGCATGTCAATCGATGTAGTGGATACAATTTACAATTAAGGAATACGTGCGCTTAAAAGGGAAAAAAAAGAAAAAGAAATATGAAGTACAACCTAAACGAGCTTTATATTTTCGTATAGTTTCCTTTGTCTCATCAAAAACAAAACAAAAATCAACCTATATATGTCCGAGGGCTGAGGCACTTGATTTATATGATATAGTTATCGACTAGTCCTGCGTCTTATTTGTTCAAAAGAGAGTTTGCACATGGAATACTTGTCACTTGTGCATGTTTGTTTCATGGGACTAAATATGACTGTGTTAAATAAGAGGTCAAGTTTAATTAGTACTGTGTTTAGTGTTACTGGTTACTAAAATAAATGAGCTTATGTAATACATTATTTTCATTTGGCCTCCTTAGATGATGTTATTATGAGTACTCAAATATGTCATCCTTAGATAACACCATTATTCTAAACCATAAACCATGCAAACTACTCTCTAATCTCATGCGACACCAAACATGAGTTAATAATATTAGTACAACTTAAGACACCCCACATAAGTACAAGACGGTCTTTAAAAATTAGGAGGTCTAATGTTGTCACAAGTACCAAACGTTAAAGCTATAGCCAAAAACTAGTTGACAGTATTCTTTAGGCTAGCGATATGTATACATCGATCCGTAGTTGGATAAGCAAAGCATTGTTGACAAATATGGTTGTTAATTAGTTAAGCTCCGATAAAGAAGAAGAAATATTTCTCGTATGATTGGAACAACACCTGAGCTGAGCGAGGATTACTCAACGTGCCCTCAGTGGCGGAGGGAGAAAATTTTTCGTGTGGGGGCAAAAAAAAAATTACCAAACACTTGTTGATTAATTGTGGTCAAAATAAATACTTTTTTACTTTAATATGTGGCTATAGTTATGCCAGAACATCATAGGTTCTCTGACTATAGGTTAAGAAAGTAAAATCATCAGGCTGCAAAGGCTGGGATATTTTCTTCAGGTACAAAACAATGGAGTTTCACCATTTTTTTAGCTGGTGAGAGAGAATTGTATGTTCTTGTGGGGGCACAAATGCATTATGTGGGCACTTGTTGATATTCTACTGAGGGCACGGGCCCCCACTCGTCCTCAGCTGGTTCCGTCATTGCTCAGTAGTGATAATATCTTTCTGATAATGAAGGAGCAATATATATTTTTAGAGTTAATCTAAGATATAAGATAATGCTAAGTTGCTTACACCTCAATTATTTATATAAAACTAAATAAACTAATCCTACATACAACTAACATATCAATAACTATATCATTTGGCAAATTGAGGCAACATATTCAAGCTAGAGGTGCAATCTTGCACAAGTCAAATTGTGATAATATTCTTTTCAAGAAGACTTTGCTCCCGTATATACTTTTGGAGCACATATATGATACAAAGATTTTACATGTTGACAATAAATTAAAATGAGAATGGATAGTTATATATTCATGTATATCGATCCATATCTATATAGATGACAAATTTATGAATAATCAACAGTAAGTAACTATATTTTCCACATCAATCCATCCTACTAACTTGTTAACTAAGGTGTTCCTCATAAGTTCATAACCCATGCCACAATGGGACATGTCTATAGGATGCAGGGGATTATACTATCCAGATCCACAGGCTAGCTAGTTCCTCTCTACATGGAGATGAAGATATATAACGGAATATACTTCACGTGCAAGTAAGGCAATGGGCATGTGATCCTCCATCAATGTTGCCACCCAATACATGATGCTCATCTCTTTAAACTGTGTCCTCACGCTCATCGAGTGTGGCCTCACAGACACTTATGCTTGGCCTCCTGACTGTAGAGTTGTTGAAATTGCAGCTATGTAGTTTAGCTTCTGGGATGGGATATTATATTCTGGGTCCTCTGATCGAGTCCTTCCAAGCACTTGTTGCTCTCAGCCTCAAACGGATAAAAATGTACATATGCAGAACACGACGACAGGTAACTAGGGTTCACCCACACAGCGGCCACCACCACCTCATATGCAGCCTCTGCAGAAAGTAGACCTTCTTGTATATATATAATTGGTGTATATAAACTAATCCTAGATGTGAGTTGAGAAAGTGTTAAGACTGTGATTTGTTATCTTGGGTGAGTAGTATATTAATCTGCAAACTTCAACTAGTTTTGAAAATGTTAGTCTGGACTTTGGACTAATCAAAGAGCTGAGTTTTTACACCATACGCATGAAACTTGGAACGAAAGTGATGTATGATTCTTTGACAACGGAGAAAGGGTGATTATATAGCCACTGGTATTTTAACAAAGATGCATACTTGTGAGTTCTACATGTTTCACTCTTTAAGTTAATGCCACTGGAACGTTAGTTGTGGTTGGTTCAATTTATCATACATCTTTTAGCAATAGCAATGATCATTAGACATGGATGATGGATGCAACCACCTCCACTTAAGTTTTACCGTTTGTTCCATAAGACTGGCTCCAATATAACCCAAATACAAGTTCAATTTCAATTTTACCTACACTTGAAACACAATCGGTCTATGTTTCTAACTCAATGTTCTTTAAATACGGTAGAAATCGGCAAGTTAGTTCCCTGAATTAGTAGATTCTTTGTATACATAAGTACATAACTAACAAGCGAAACAAACTAGTACATTAAATTCTACATTTCACTCTAAACGATCTAAAAGTTCTTTAGTACCGATGCTGTTTATTGTATTTACTAAACATAGCTGAGTCTAAATGGTCTGTCTACTCTATTACAATTAGACTATGTCATACCATATGGTTGCTTGATAACAAAGAAAGCCAATCTTCTCTTTATCCACCAAGACTAAAAACTTTCTGAGGCGTGCCGCGTTTGGAGGAAGCACAATGCCTGAGGTGGTCTAGGTCGCAGCAGATCATTATCGATCCTAAAAATAACTACCACAACCACCGTTATAGGGTACTACTCTGAAAAAGTAAAACAGCAAAGACAAGCACAGCAAGGTGGTTGTATTGTCGCATGTTCTATTGTGTGTGTTATGTTTTGTTTCCAAAATAGAAAATCACAATCTGTAGTCCTAGGCCGCTCTTCCTCCTTAACCCCCCAAATCCTCAACAGTGTCCGTAAACATGTGATCAATGAAACCTGTTTAAAGTTTGTTCCAACTCTGGAACCTTTCTTTGCCAAGATCAGAAGATCTGGTCTCACCCTCCCTCTCTCTTTCTTTCTTCATCTTATTCCTCTGCTTCATTTATTCACATAAACCCTGTGTTCATTTTCTCATTTAGATTATAATAGGTTCGTTTTTTTTTTCACGGGGAGATAAGAGGAAGAGTTCCCAAAACTCGAGCACATTTGGGAATTGAAAGCAGAGGTATTACAATGTTTGATTTTTTGACTATTTATAGTGGGGTTTGCTCAGAGATGGAATGTTTGATGTGGGTTTTGTGAAAGTTTTGCGTTTTTGGTATCTGGGTTTTGAACCTTTAACTGTTTGCAATAATGTTTGATTGGGAAGTTCCATTCTTTCTTTGTTGGGTAGGCAGTTTTGATATCCTTCAGTTTTGTATTGATTGTGTTAATGCAGAATAACATCTTAAGATAGAGATTTTCTTTTCAAAGATTGTGACTTTTGAAGGATTGAGTTTGATTGTTCTCTTGCATTTGTGGTTGAATTTGAACTTACTTTTTGTGTTAATATTTAATCCTATGTGGGTCTGAAATTTGCCAAATTTATGTGTTGCTTTCAGTATGCATTGTTAGAAAATGGGGAGGAAAGGGAGTTGGTTTTCTGCAGTGAAGAAAGCCCTCAACCCTGAGTCCAAGGAAAAGAAAGATCAGGTTAGCATTGCTCAGATTGATCTTACATGATCTGATTTTGAATGAAAATATGAGTTTCTAATCCAATAGTTTGGTACCTTTACACCAGAAATCTAAGTCAAAGAAAAGATGGTTTGCGAAGAACAAGGAGTATGGGGAAAATGCAGATCATTTGCAAAATGCAGATCATGTGGTGAACGATCATGTGATTTCATACAAGGAAGAATCTGAATTTGTGATTCCCACTTCCATTGCGCCACCTCCTCCTCCACCAGCTCTTCCTACACTTCCTACAATAAAAGAGAAGTTAAATGAGGGTGAGGATTCACAGAGAACCTCTCTTGCTCTAAAGGAAGATGTCGAATTATTGGAGGCAGAGGATGCTCAGAGCGAGCGTGTTTACTCTGTCGCCCTTGCCACAGCAATGGCTGCAGAGGCCGCCGTTGCTGCTGCTCAGGCTGCTGCAGAGGTTGTTCGTCTCACTGGACTGACTCATTTCCCGGGGAAATCTTTGGAGGAGGTAGCAGCCATCAAGATTCAGACGGCATTCCGAGGGCACTTGGTATGGTTACTTTGTCTATGTTACTTTGAAGTTCTCTAGTTACTTCATTACTTAACTTATTTGCAATAAGATGTTTAATCTGGGGTTAAAAGGCAAAAGGGTTCATGTGCATTGTGTTCTTGTTCTTGAGAAATATATCTTATGAGTAATTAGTTCATTGTTTGGAAAATAGGGCCTATCATGCAATGGTCCTAACTGGTTGTTGGAAATCAGTTGAATTGCTGGCGTTGGTTCAAATAAGAGGGTTAGATAGTTTTGCATTAAATTGGACAG
Source organism: Fragaria vesca subsp. vesca (assembly GCF_000184155.1). Taxonomy (NCBI): domain Eukaryota; kingdom Viridiplantae; phylum Streptophyta; class Magnoliopsida; order Rosales; family Rosaceae; genus Fragaria; species Fragaria vesca. The sequence goes on from NC_020497.1 coordinate 15,536,323, forward strand.
GGCATGTTGGGTATTGGTACTTCTTTTAGAGAGATTGGACATTGCCTGCATTTATTTTTGAACTACAATGATAGTTTATGAAGGTCCACTTCTGTATTAGAACTGAATGATGACAGCATGTAGAAAAGGTTTTCTGTTCGATCTAGGAAAGTTGTAAGTGACGAATTCATATTCGTTCATGAGGATTAAGGAATTAAGCTGTAGGTTTTAACTGGGGTTTTGCTGCAATTTGTGTTTCTTTCAGGCAAGGAGGGCATTACGGGCTTTGAGAGGATTAGTGAGGTTGAAATCATTGGTAGAGGGTCAATCAGTTAAACGCCAAGCGACTACCACCTTAAAATGCATGCAGACTGTTGCTCGTGTACAATCTGAGATTCGTGCAAGGAGGATTAGAATGTCTGAGGAGAATCAGGCGCTTCAGCGACAGATTCAACAGAAGCAAGAGAAAGAGTTGAAAGAGATGGAGAAACAAAGAGTTGCTTCTGTAAGTTCCCACAAGATATTATGGTTATTTAATTAACAACAGGGAAGCATCTTGGTCAGGCTTTCAATTTTTGCTAATATTATGACCTCTTTGCAATAGATTGGAGACAACTGGAACCTTAGCCCCCAATCTAAGGAGGAGGTCGAGGCAAAGCTACAGAACAGACAAGAAGCTGCTAAGAGAAGAGAAAGGGCCTTGGCCTATTCATTCTCTCATCAGGTAGCTTACTTTTTCCTTATTGTTGACATATCTTTAGAGTGAATCCAACTTAAACTGATCCTGAAATGCATATACAGAGAATGTGGAAGAATTCTTCAAAATCTCAACATCCTACATTCATGGACCCCAGCAATCCCCACTGGGGTTGGAGTTGGTTAGAGAGATGGATGGCTGCAAGACCATGGGAGAGCCAAAGCACATCAGACTTCAACGACCGGGCCTCATTGAGGAGTGCAGCAAGCCGTGCATCAATGTCAGTTGCGGAAATCACCAAAGCTTATGCTCTTCGTGATGTCCACCGCGATAACAAGCCTCCTTCCCCAACTGGCCAAAGATCAAGCCGGCCTCCTAGTCGACAATCCCCTTCAGCTATTACCAATACACGATCTTCATCATGGAGAACCCCAAAGAAGAACAGCTGGGGCGGGGATGAGGACACCAAAAGTACTTGCAGTGTGCAGTCCGAAAGATTTAACAGGAGGCATAGCATTGCAGGCTCCTCAATAAGAGATGATGATAGCCTTGCAAGCACACCTTCAGTTCCTTCTTCAAAAAAATACGCAACACCTACAAGATCAACAAAGCCAAGGTCACGGCTGGCAAGCCCGAGCTCATCAGGGTTAGAAAATAATAAGACACCAACACCAGATAAGGGATCATCACCATCAGTGAGTTCTGTAAAGAAGAGGCTGTCATACCCTGCTTCCCCTGCTGGACAAAGGAGGCAGTCGGGTCCTCCTAAGGTTGGCAGTAGCTCCCCTAAGGCTGCAGCTCGCACAGATAAGAAAGTTAGCAATGGTTGGGGAAGCAGGTAGTGATCAGTTCAGCTAGTACTGTGCATATATAAATAACAATAAGCATGTGCTATATAGTAGATGCTGAGGTGAAGAAGATTGAATAAAAGATGGGTGGATGGGCTTTGCTAGTGGTGTTGGAGGAAGACAGGAAGTAAAAGTAATTTACTGACTTGATCAGTTGTCTTCATCATCAATGTCAACATCTTTTTTCTTCTCTGTCACCTTCTCTTGTTATAGGGCTTGTTACATATAATGTAGAATGGATTTGTGGGTGCTGTTGGTTCAAGGTAGCGGAAATGCGAGTTCTTTAGTTGTGTGCAGATTTATGTGGTTCTTTGGAATCCTCATTTGGTTCTGTGGCTTTGTGGATTGCTGTTCCTGTGGTTACAGTGGTTCTGTTTGTTAAGGTAATCTGGGTTCTTCCGATGCATAAAGAACTCAATGGTGTTTCTTGAACCGTTTGTATTTGGCCCCATATTAATGAAAAAAACTATGAAGATTATTCAGTCTGTAGGTGGTGTTGATCTTTTGTTTTTGTTTTTGGTACTTCTCTTACATTTCCCGACACCCCAAGACTTTCTCATTTGCTCATTCAATCTGAGCTCTACTTTCTTTGGCAGATTGGTCAATGCTCACGTCTAATTATCAAATAGGGAGGGGATCAATAATCTCTCTATTTCCGTTATTCTAGTCCGAACTCACTTTGTCACACTTTTTACTGTATGAACTCTTACATCACATATGTTGACTATCATTTATGTGCAACATTGTAACATTTGATAGAAACGAAAAATCCAACAAAACAAACAATTATAAATAAAAAATTACAATCATATATATTGAACTCGAACATAAATCATGAAGTAAAACATTGATAATTTGCGGAGGAGGTCGCTCCACGGAATGAATTTAGAACTTCATCACTAATGCCATCTTTAAAAAAATGATAACATGTCAAAAATTACCGAAGTTTATAAGAAAAATAAAATACGAAGAAATAAAAAAAAACGATGGCAATTATATGTTACGTGTCTGAATATGAGAGGTCCTCCATACGAACTAACCTAGACCTTAAAAACATGTTCGGGAGAACACAAGTCTCTCTCAACTCTGCCAACGCCCAAAGCTTCCAGAAACCTCTGTCTATGATAACCCGAGTTCTAAGCTCATATACCAAACAATCAACACAATGGTAAGCAAAATCTCATCCCATTGTTTCCTATGTTTGATAACGCTTCATTTCTTCCCAAACCCAGTTTAATTTGATTCTGGTACTAGGGCTCCCAAAATGTTCTATTTAAGTTCTTGTTGAAATTTTCAGTCTTGTTTGTTTGAATCATTTAGGTTCAGAAATTGAAATAGCAAACATAACCCTTTGTTTAGTTTGAAGGTAAAGTGGGATTTCTGCTAGATATGTTTCGTCCTGTTGTGTTTGTTATTAGATGCCCTGAATTTGCAATATAGAGTTGTTTTGGTTTGAGAGTTTCTTTTGGTTGAATGCACTGTTGCAGAATGTATCTGGGAGGTGCATCTTTATTGGGTTTTAGAGCAAAAGTTGAACCATAAGTTTAAATGATTGAAGCACCTCATAAGGTTCTCTTATTGATTATAACAGTTTGGATTATCATATTAAATGTCCATGTTTTCGGATGCATTCTTTTGAATGGTCTGATGACAAGCTATGCTTATATTCTACGATAGGGTATACCCTGGTATATGTTTGGAGTTGGCCTTTGATGCATTTGAGTCTACTTTTCCGTTGTGATTACTCTTTGAAACTCTTGTTTGGTTACTGCCTTCTTTAGGCTTGTGGTGGTGTCCTCCTGTACTGTAAAACTTCAAGTTTATAATAATTTTCGTAAACTTTTGAGAACGCCTCCTTGTAATGACATGGGGAAATGGTCATCAGGCAAATTGGAATGTGCCTGTGTTGAGAGGTGTTCGTTTGGTATATAAAAGGAAGTCAACTGATTTTGGTTGATCTTTGAATTCATATTGCAATTGAGTAGAGTTAATTAACTTTTTAGATGCACTTCAGGCTACACCATTTCTTGCTGGTCTTGCAGTAGCAGCCACTGCTCTTGCTGGTAGATATGGTATCCAGGCTTGGCAAGCATTCAAGGCACGACCACCTAAACCTCCTCAAATGCGCAAATTTTTTGAAGGGGGTTTTCAGCCGACTATGACTAGAAGGGAAGCAGCTCAGATTCTTGGTCTCAGGTAAGCAGGATATTATAGATTAGTTCAGATAGAAGAACATTAAAACAAAAGGGATACCTAGGATAGACGTTGCTATTTATCTCAAGGAGACAGAGAAATATTCTCAAAGGCTTTATAATCTCTGTAGATTGGTGCTTCTAAAATGTTTTCTTTTTCTTTAGTCAAATGTCAACCATGTGAATCTGTTAGCGTCAAATGTGCTTGTACTTTGTAGATATCCATTCTAATCGTTACGAATTCTTTATAATATTCAGTCTCTGAACCACGAGAAATTGAACTACTTTTTGGTGTTTTTCGAAGATATATGCGTTCTCTTTGTTCTTTGGTGACTGTGTTCTTCTGTTTACAGATTCTACATCTCGAATACATTTTCCTGCTATCTACCAAACTGAATCAAAGTTTTCAGATATTTCCTCAAGTCAATCATGCTATTTCTTTATTGTTCTAGGAGATGTATGGTTTTCTTAGTTTCAGGCTCTGAAATAGTGAATAGAAACGGTTGGGAAGAGAGAGATTGATGGTTAAAATTTGAAAACTTAAAGACTTGTAGTTACATCCCCCATTGCTATATCAAACTCTGGAAAAAGGCACCCAAAAACGCCTCAAATAGAAAATAAAGTCATAATTAGTACTAGAAAAGTCTTACCTGTTCATCTTCTTATTCTGTATCTGAAAAACAGTGTAATGCTTTTGTGTATGGTTTGACAGGGAAAGTGCGCCCCCAGACAAGGTTAAGGAAGCACATCGAAGAGTGATGGTTGCAAATCATCCTGATGCAGGTGGCAGTCATTACCTTGCTTCTAAAATCAACGAGGCTAAAGATGTGATGCTTAGGAAGACAAAGGGCGGTGGATCAGCATTTTGATCTGTTTGATTTTCCCTCAGATTTCAAGTAGGTGTGCTTAACGGGTAGAATAATACCCCTTCATTAACATTCACATAAAACAAGCAATGGTCACCCATAAGTTATGGATCCCCAGTAGTAGCGTTCCGTTGGTCAATGTGCTGCTGTAGGTTCAAATTTTGTTAAAAGCCAGATAGGACATTTTTATATTGAAATGTATGATATTGAGGCCCAAAAGGGTTAAAAGAAGGCGGTTTGTGTTACGACATTTTTGTACTTACATTTCAGTTTGAAAACATCTTGATATCAGAAATAAAAAGATTGTGTTTCTTATTAGTTTTAATATGAATGATATATTGCCCTTTTCACATATTTCATCTCCCAAATTGACTTCACAAAGGAGAAGAAAATCACTCAAAATATATGGATGCCATCCTAATATTTCCGGGGTAATGACACATTTCTCGTCTTATTAGAAACTGTTGCAGATGCCATTTTGTGATTGCTTTACCTGATTGTTTGCATCTTTTCCTTACTAGCTTTCATATACAGGTGATCAATTTTGAATTTTACCGATTACATGGAGCTACCTCGAGTTTCAGATAAACCTAGAAACTTTCAGAATCAGAGAGCAAATGCAGTGAGCAGAATGGATTATCAAGCCAAGGCATTAGATACAAGCAATTTATGTAGTTGTAAATTTGTAATCATTAGTAGACTCCTTTGCAGCACAAATTTCTCAACAATATATACTGAACATCAAGCCAAGGCATTTATACGCTGTTTCGTAGTCTATTGTCTTTCATCACATTACGTCTTAGATTCTGGCAATGAGTATGACTACTTTGAACATCATATAAAGTCTATGAACATACTGAAAGATAATTAAAAATATGAAACCAGAGCAAAATTAACCCTTACATAGATGAGACGAAAAATCTAGAAATGCTACTCAGAAAACAAGTGATCAATATTTCCATTTGAGATTGATATAAGTATCAGCCTTAAGAGTTAGTAAATTACATTGAAATATTTGGTGACAGAAAAAACTACTGCTATTTGCGGATATAATCACTTTTTTAAACAAACTAAACTTTGTAGATTCAAACTTCCGCCATTGCTATATGCCTAAACAATATGATACTGAATCACATGTTTTTTTCTCGATGAGTTACAGAATCACAAATTTGTGTAACCTAACATATTACTTCAAATTGAAAAGGTTTCTTAACTCAAATCATCTTAGCTTTTAATTTCCTCCCTTATCTCAGATTGGATTGTAAATTATTTTGTAGACATCATATATCGTACTAATTTGCAGTCAAATAATAGCTGATCTGTGGATGTTTTATATACCAATGGTTCACCGTTAGAATATGATTTCGGCTGGTAAAGAAAAATTGTGTGCTTGATAAATGCTCTACATCGAGTGCTGATCATGACAAAAAACATTTGGAGCATCATACTGTGTGAAAATGAAAATAGTTTTGATCGAATGTAGATCAATTCCCTATCGATCATGAAAATTGTTTCATATATCATATACACCTTGTTCTTGATTCTCACTTCCACGCTTCCTCGTAAGTTGATATGAAATGATATCTATCTAAGAAGCCAGAGAACAGGGACTCAGAAACAGCTCCACATAATACCCATTCCCACACATCACATTAATCATTTCTTGAGCAAAATCTCATCCCTCTGCTTTTGTTTTATTATACTTCATTTTTTTTTCTCTCAATAGCAAACTCATGATGATTTTGGTATAAATTGTTTCACAAAATTAAAGATTCATGTTATATCTCTAAACATACAATGTTCATAACCATCTAGTACTCTTCAATCTTCATTGTATTCAATATCTGGCTATAAAACTCTTCATTGTCTTCGGTAATAGTATATATCAAAGTCTCCAAATATTTGTGCTTTCTTTTGATGCATGCCTAAGAAGTAAACTCATACATGGGTCATTTGGACATAGGAATCCAGGAGTGAAGTCCTTCCCAAATATCTTCTGCTCTAGGTTGAGAGCAAAATAGAAATCTTCTCTCCAAGGTTCAACTTGGCCAATGAAGCACATCGAAGGTGAAGGTTACTAGCTAGCTGCTAAGAAGAACGAGGGCTGTTCTTACCTCATCTCCATGATTGAGCCAACAAACAGAAAAGAGGATCATCTTGAGTTCTTGACCATTGAAATGTTGCAGACATCATAATAAGTCACTATAGTCGTTATCGTCCTTTTGAGTCCTTCAGGAGGCAACACCAATGATTCCAAGATTAAAGAAACGTTTTAAGTGCATTCGATATTCAAAGAAAAAGCGATTGAGACAGCTCAGACTATAATCTCGCTCCCATTATATGATTTTTTTTCGCTAAATGGTATCATAATCAAAGTTTTATATGTGAAACCCCCATATGTGGACTTTGTGGTTCAACATGGTCCCTATAATAATAGGGTTTAAAAGTTGGTTAATAAACTTTAATTTGGAGTGGAAAAAGATTTGTGCATCCAATGCTATTGAAGATTGTGTAGTTAATATTATGCGATCATTACGATGAACAAATCTTATTCAAAATTGGAATAAGAGGGCAGAAAATTGAAACACACACAGGTAATAAATAATATTTTACTATATACTTTATTGACAAATACTCGAGTATAATTCTCTTTTAAAAGATGTTTTAACAAATTTCAAAAACCAACGGCATAAAACAAATACCTAACCTATCCACATTATGCAAATCTGATGAACTCGTGTTGTTGAGTCACTACCTCCATAGTTCGATTGGCTCTATGGTCTCTAATTCTTACATCGAAGGTTAGAATTGAGTGAAGCGAGGTGGCAATAATAAAACAAAGTGGAAAAAAAATGCACATATAGAGTCCAATCGTTGGTCACACTCGCATACCTCATACCTATTTAATTTGTAAACTTACACATTTCCAGTGATTGATAACTATACTATTTTAACTAGAACCAAATCCTTACAAAATGAAATACTGTAGTATCTCAACACCTAAATTTTAATATATTTTTCTTTTTTGAGTAAATTTTGAAATCGGGAGAAGAATACCCTGACTCTCACAATGTTGGTGTTTGCATAGTAGCTAACCGGTCCCCATGTCTCAAAGTTTATCCATGGGAGGGGAAACCGAGGTTGTTCTAGCAGAGCAACGATGAAAGCAGAGCTTCTTAATTACATGCAACTCATTCTGGAATTTGCAATGGCTCAAATTTGGCAGAAAATCAGAAATCAATTTCCAAGTGGCGAAACCTCAAAGCTCTTGCAGTGCTTCTCTCCTACAACTCCTTACGTATGCTGCTTTTGTGAGTTTATCCGTTTAGCTTTCCTTATCCATAAAGGCATAAACTAAACAACTCCCACTTTTTTCTTATTAAAATCCAAATTTCCAAACAATAAATTAGCAAATTAGATACCATAAAAAAGAAAAAGAAAAAGAAAAACACAAAAAAATAGATAGGCCTGGTCTTCAGCTACAGACGTTCTTCACTAGCTGGTTTGTTTCCTTCTTCTTCTTCCTCTATCCCACACAAATCTCTCGGTTCCCATTGAAACACAAAGCCCTGTCCAAACCCAACAAAAAGCTGGAATCTTTGACTCTTATTTGGCCTACCCTTTTCACAGAGACACTTGTACTCTTATGGGTTTGAATCCATTTTGGAAATGCAAAGGCTGAGACTTTGGTTTCTGAAGCAATCAAGGAAAGCCAAAAAGGACATGAACTTTGGAGCTGATTGCTCAAAAATGGATTGGTCTTGAAATGTGTGAAGTGGGTTTTGCTGTTTAGGATTGAGAGAATCGGTGCACCGCTTCGTTATTGGGATCTCATCAATCTGGTCCAGGCAATCCAGTAGTGTATTTTCTATTGCTTTAAAGCTTTTCATTGAAGAATTTGATCATTTTGTGCTGTTTTTGTTGGAGGGTATTTGTTGGTTTTGTATGTTTGTATGTGTATCAGTGGCTTTTGGATTTCATTGATAGTTGTATTGGGATTGAAGGGAAAAGTTTGAAGCTTGAGAATAATGGTGTCTGCTAATGACCCAATTGAATCGTTTTTTAATTCGATTCAACTAGTTAAGGAGGCGTTCTCGCCACTAGAATCGAGCATTAAGAAAGCTGCTAGAGACTTTGAGTGTTGCTGGGCAGGGTCTAAGAATAGAGGAAATGCTGTTGAATTGGTTACCCAATTCAGTGGTGGTGATAAGAATGGTAAAGTTCAGGTCTTTGGGGGGAAGAAGAGAGGTGCTCAGAATGTGGCAACTGTTGGTGAGGAGAGGAAGAAAGGGTTGTTGATTAAGGTTCCTATAAAGGCGTTTCTTGGGAAGTTTTCGCAGAATTTGGGGAATGGGGAGGTGTCAAATGTTGGGGTGAGAGAGAAGGATTGTGCAAAGGAGGATGGGTCTTGTGTGAACTGCTTGCATTTTGCAGTGTCTTGGTCTTTGTTTGTGAATAGTTTTGTGCAGGCATTTCCGGGTCCTTTTAAGATGGGTAAGAAGAGGCTGCAGAAGATGAGTGATGAGGATAAAGCATGTTCTTGTTCTAGGCCAGAGGTTTTGGGGGACTTGAAACAGAGGGAGTCTAAGGGCCATCGTGTCAGAGCAATTAAGAATGAAACTGTGTCACATAAACAAGAAAACGATGTGTCACTAGAATGCTTCATAGGTTTTGTTTTTGATCAACTTACTCAGAATCTTCAAAAGTTTGATCTGGGGGTTCAAGAAAGTGATCGTGAAACTTGTGATACTTCCCCACAGCCACCTCCTTCCTCTCACTTTGATCATTTTAGGGCAGTTACTGCCTTGCTAGAAGGTCGGAAAGCAGATGTAAATGGGTTTCTTGGAAACTTGAAATTTGCTAGAGTGGGAGGAGTGCCATCAGGTGTTGTTGGGGTGACGTCTCCAGTTAATGAAGAGGGTGATGATGGTGTTACTAGTGGAGAATCTGCAGGAAGTTCGCCGCAGAAGCTTGCTAGTGATATACTCAGTATTCCTTTATCAAATGTGGAGCGTCTGAGATCCACATTATCCACAGTTTCATTGACAGAACTGATTGAGCTTGTACCTCAGATGGGGCGGTCCTCTAAAGAGTATCCAGACAAGAAGAAACTGTTCTCCGTCCAAGATTTTTTCAGATACACAGAGGCCGAAGGTATGTTGTCTCAGGTAGCTTTTGTGAAATTGCACGTTGCTTCATGTTAAAGTTCTCGTTTCTTTGTTTGAAAGATTAGTTTCCAATATGGGGATTTATACTTGCTCATTTCCAATGACATAAAGAGCATTATTGTTTTCTGGTTTCCAAAAATTTCTCAAGAATATAAATTAATAATTGGTAACAGTTCATTGTCACCTTTCCGTACCTTATTGTTATATTTCATGGCAATAAAGTTCTTAAATAGGTGGTTTTGCCTTATCCAACATGTTTTCTCCTGTTACAGTTATCTAGGTAAAACGCTTTTATTTTATTTTCAGACAGTAACCCATTTTATCCGTAACTGTATCCAGGAAGGAGATTCTTTGAAGAACTGGATAGAGATAGTGATGGCCAAGTTACTCTGGAAGATCTCGAAATCGCCATTAGACAGAGAAAATTGCCACGGAGATATGCTCATGAGTTCATGCGTCGCACTAGAAGTCACATATTTTCAAAATCTTTTGGTTGGAAACAATTTTTGTCCTTAATGGAACAGAAGGAACCAACCATTCTACGTGCATATACTTCTCTATGTCTAAGCAAATCTGGGACGCTGCAAAAAAGTGAAGTGTTGGCATCACTTAAAAATGCAGGACTTCCAGCTAATGAAGACAATGCTGTTGCTATGATGCGGTTTCTAAATGCAGATACAAAAGGATCTATTTCTTATGGACATTTTAGGAATTTTATGCTCTTGCTCCCTTCTGATCGGCTTCAAGATGATCCTCGGTAAGATGAATTTCTATCGTCATTTAATTTCTATAACAACTTATACTTGCATATATTCACTCTTAATACCTTCATTTGTTATATTGTTGAGTCCAGAGTCACCGAGTTCCCTGAGCCCCTTGGGAAACATGATCTAGGCTGTATGTCCCTATCTGTTATTTTGGCAGTTCTGTGTTGTAACCCCGAAATTATATTCCGAACTTATATAATTTATTAGGAAGGAAAGAGTCAAGTATGCTAAGGGAAATTTTTAATTAAATACGTTGACATACTGGAGTCAAGGCAAAGTTTGCACAAATGCAATTATTTTATTTGAAAATACTGTCCACATTGGTTGGTGTTAATATGTGCAACTGTTTGTGATTCATGCATATGCATATATTAGTATATTAAGGAGCTGTGCAGAAGCAATCACACTTCCGAAACAATGTAGTCGTGCATGCACAGGGGCGGAACTACATTATGCAATGAAGGGGTCCGGATCCCCCCTAGCATTATCTATCTCCACTCAATCTACATTATGCATATATTAGTATATTAAGGAGCTGTGCAGAAGCAATCACACTTCCGAAACAATGTACTCGTGCATGCACAGGGGCGGAACTACATTATGCAATGAAGGGGTCCGGATCCCCCCTAGCATTATCTATCTCCACTCAATCACCATATAAATCTCCCATAATTGTGGTAATTTGGTGTTAATTCATTCATGAAACCCCCTCCCCCCCCCACCCCCCCCCAAATCAATGGCAACAATGACAACTAAAGAAACAAAAAAAAAGAATAACAAGATTTAATGTGTACTAATTACACCTAATTTATATAGAAGGAAATACGACAATGTTAGTTAGATCTACAATATTTTGCAATTTATTATCATTGATAAATAGCTTATTCAATTGTTTTATTCTATACTATCATGTTCTATATCTTGGCCCCCTTAAGGATCAAATCCTGGTTCCGCCACGGTGCATGCCTATATCAGTATATGTCTTTTTATTAAAAAAAAAATTTCCGATAGACTAGTGTTCACAAATTAGTGGGAAACTTTTAGCTGAGAATTAACTTCTTTTGGAATACGCAGGAGTATTTGGTTTGAGGCTGCAACTGTTGTTGCTGTTGCCCCACCTGTGGAAATACCTGCCGGAAGCGTACTAAGATCTGCATTAGCTGGGGGCCTTGCTTGTGCACTTTCAACTTCTTTATTGCACCCTGTTGACACAATTAAGGCAAAGTCTTTGAATTAGCAACTTTCACCGGTCTAAAAGTTAACTATTTCTGTAATTAGTGATGTTACTCTTTGGCATTGCAGCTTACAGTTTTCAATTTGTAAGGCATCCTCAAGCTTTTTTTTATGTTTGCCAGACTCGAGTACAAGCATCAAGCTTGACCTTCCCTGAGATTATTTCAAAGCTTCCACAGATTGGAGTGCAGGGGTTATACAGGGGTTCAGTTCCTGCAATTCTTGGACAATTTTCAAGGTTCCTCTTATGCTCCATTTTCTACTAATAATTATATGAAGACTAAAATGCAAATTTCGGCTTTTACGCTGTGTGATTCACTATCTGTCTGGCTGAGGTCTTTTCTTGGATTTGCAGTCATGGCCTTCGAACTGGAATATTTGAAGCAAGTAAACTTTTATTAATAAATGTTGCTCCGACACTTCCAGATATACAGGTATGATACTAATACTATATGTTTGTTACTATCTTATCAGTGACTCGTGAATCTCCAGAATTTCTTGTATCTTCACCACATTGTTTTGGATTAGTTAACTTCAAGTGCTGTTCCTGTAAGGAAGTAAAATTCTAAAATCATCCATCTATTCTGTCTTGGTAACCATGTAAATTTTTGATAAGTGCATACAAGCTCATTTTCTGTTTCTTTTCAATAATCCTTTGGGAGCCATCAGTATTCTTTGGTCATAGAATTGTATCCTATTTGAACATGTCAAGAAGAGTTAATCTGCTTTTTCTTCTCTAATATACATATAATAGTAGATATATATTATATATTTTTTACCTTTATGCAAAAGGAAAACCGTTCTTTCTTTCTCTTGGTGGAAAATATAGAGCAAGACGTATGGTAAGTTTGAACCCCCACCCCATGCTAAGAATGAAAAAAAAAAAGGTAGTATAGCATCTCTAGAGCAGTTCAGACCTATCTTACTGAAACTTTAGGTCCTATGTGAATGGGTTCTAACATTGTCCTGGATTCCCGCTTCGGTCTTCAGTTCTTTCTTTCTTGTGGACATGTACTAGGAAAGTGGAAACTAACCTATTGTTTGGCATGGTATAGGTCCAATCTCTGGCATCATTCTGTAGCACACTTTTGGGAACAGCAGTCAGGATTCCTTGTGAGGTGTTAAAGCAGCGGTGTCAGGCTGGCCTTTTTGACAATGCTGGGCAGGCTCTTGTTGGGACTTGGCACCAAGATGGTCTCAAGGGTTTCTTCCGTGGAACCGGTGCCACTCTTTGCCGAGAAGTTCCATTCTATGTTGCTGGCATGGGGCTTTATGCGGAATCCAAAAAGGTACAGTTATTTCCCATCTATCACTTTGTTGACTGTCAAAAAGTTATGTTATTAACTTCACTGATAACTGTCATGCTGGTTTAGGGTGCCCAAAAATTTCTAGGGCGGGAGTTGGAACCGTGGGAAACAATTGTTGTTGGGGCCTTATCTGGCGGGCTAGCTGCTGTTGTCACTACACCCTTTGATGTGATGAAAACAAGAATGATGACTGCTCCACAGGGACGACCTGTATCAATGTCTCTTGTAGCCTACTCTATTCTCCGCCACGAGGGACCCCTGGGCTTATTCAAAGGAGCGGTGCCCAGATTTTTCTGGATTGCTCCATTGGGTGCCATGAACTTTGCAGGCTATGAGCTTGCTAGGAAGGCCATGGACCGAAATCAGGAGCTAGCTGCTGCTGAACAGCTCCAGCAAAAGAAGGTGGCCTCTACTGGATAAGATTTTTGTCTCTTTGAAGTAATGTCATTACTTCAAACGTATCAGCAGTGGTCCCCTAGTTATTTTGAGATGAAAGCAATTAAATGCTGCCAGAAATTTTTGGCATTTTTCCACATTTGCTAGCCGCATATTGCTTGAAATCTCCATCTGTCGACATGTCCACCTTTTTTGTAAGACATTGTAATTTGTCATAGGTTTCTCTTTTGGGAATTTTTCTGGGCTCAAGTGATGGCAGGTGCAAATACGTTCTTGATCTTTTTTTTGTACTCCCAATTCACAATTTTGTACTTTGTAGTTTATACTGTCATCCCTTCTATGATAGTACATTAGTACATTTGACCAGAAACTTGAAAATGTAAATGCCACTATTTCAATGATAGTTTAATAGTTTTCTTTTTCTTTACTAATTTCTGGTTTCTCTTCGGATGGTCTGGGCATTCGTTCTAATGATGAATATGCGGTATCTGCAATGTTGTCATGTTTGCTTGAACATTAAAGGTTGAATGCCTGTTTTGAGGCATAGATTTGTGGCTTTATTCCTGAACATAATCGTTGCAATCAAACCCGGAATTCCTCTATCAGAATAAAAGGGGTAACATAAAGGGAGAACTATTGAAAGCTCAAAAATGAAATCTGGATAATAATTGAAGCATGCCTTAAAATTCAGATACTGCCTAATGTAAATGTAAAGGCGATGTATTGGCGTACTTCTGAAGGGGTGCTCTTAAAGCTCACATTTATCAAACCAGAAGTAACCAAATTACAGAGAAAATCAATGTGTCTTTATTATGAGGCATATGGGAAACATGACACATTCAAGAAAGATTGCCAAGCAGCGAAGCCTTGGGTGTCATCAATAACCCCAATAGTCATTCCGGATCTCGTCATCGAACTTCTTCCTGAGCTCAGGATGTTTCTCAAAGTATTCATCAGCAGTCATGGTGGCAATCTTTTTCTGTTTTCATCAAATGAAAAATGTGGGAAATCATATTCTTGATTCTATGTATGAGGTTAGGCTGAGGATTCAATGTATCAGGTTACCATAGGAAATAATTATTCATTACCTTCATCTCTTGTACTTCAGCTATCTCCTTTTCTAAGCGCTCTGACTCCTTCAAAGATTTTTCCTCTGCATCCTTTAGTTCCACCAACTGTAGTACAGCGCATATACAAAAGTTAAAAGAGAGATGGGGCAGAATCGGAGAGAAGAGACAGCATGAGAGACCGAGAGGTGTGTCAACTAACCAATGCATCAAACTTGGGCTTGTACTCAGGAGTGACTGTATCCACATACTTGGGGATCTTAACATCTGCAACAAAATTTCTTTTTCTTTTTAGGAGAAGAAAATATATAAAACTGACAACATAGAAAAGTAAGCTTGCATGTTAACAACCAGTCTCTCCCTCCATTAGATATACTCATATCTCTCAACATTTACACAGAATAGCAAGATAGAGGACCAGTGATGTATCAGGTCACTTGTGTGTGTTCTAACTTTGATACGGTCAGCAGTTATAACATGTCCAGGAGAGAACATTGACGAGAAACCCGAAACAGAGTGGAATTTGCTTCCACAATAGTACATCAGCAGAATACACATTTCACATGTCACTTTATGTGAATCTAGAAGAGAGCTTCAGCTCTCCACAGATCATTGAAAAATAATACATGCTTCCCCAGTCATACTAAAGTTCAAAATGATCCTCTATAAAAGGAGTCTCTTTTGATAAACCCTACTGAGCAGAAATCTAAACTCTTGATATTGACCTAGCATAAACAAGCAACTACGGAAGACATGTAAACTTGATAAGCATTTACAGTTAACAGAAAACTCGAATTCTAATGTAGCAATAAAGGTACGATCATAGGCCTTGGTATCTCACAAAAGAATGTTCAAGATAACCACTCTACCCCAAGTCAAGTCTCCAGCTCTCAGAGCAGGCTCTCAGAGCAGTATCCAATTAAATAATGCGAATCAAAACCTCATACAACCCCAACAGAACTTGAAGAAACACACAATATATGCACTCCCCAAATATCAACATGTAAATCAAACACAGCAAGTCAAAAAAGAAAAAAACATACTGTCATAGGCCTCCTTGTACATATCCACCAACCGAGACCCAATTCCTTTCCTGTAGTACTCCCAGTCAATCGGCTCAGGCTCCTGCACCAAACGACAAATCCACAATCAGCAACCACACTCAAAACCAGAACACTAAACTCCGCAATTGAGCTCAACACAACCACATATCCAATAATCAATCACAATTGGCAACCACACTCAAAACCAGAACACCAAACTACGCGATTGAGCTAAACACAACCACACATTCACTAATCAATCTGCCTAATCCTACATTTATCTATAAATCCCTACACCAATATACACAGTTCAGCTAAGCAATCAAGCTCGCTCCTTTACAAAACCAGCATAAAAAAGGCGATAAATTTCGACAAAAAAAAACATACCCATTACACCAAACACCCAATTATCACCAGAAATGCAACAACAGAGCCCAAATTCAACAAAATCAACAAAACCCAGATCCAAAAAGAGGTGCAAAAATCAAAGTAAAGATCTTGAGGTTGATGGGATATACCTGGCTGAACTTGGTCTCGAGGGTCTGGTTAACCTCATCGAAGGCGCGGCGGAGATTGGCGAACTCCTTACGGGCCTCTTCGGAGACCATGAGCTTGGCCATGCCGTCCCAGTCGATCTTCTTCCCAACCTTGAAGGTTAGGTTAGCCACATCCATCACTTTCTTCCCGGCGCCGCTCATTTTCTCTGGGTTCTCTCAAAGATTCTCGCTGCTTGTTCAGAAAACGATCAGGTGGTTTTCTCTCTCGGCTGGTTTAGCTATAAGGGGGTTTGGGTTTGGTTGCTCTCTTTGTTTGGGCTTCTCGTCTAGTTGGGTTTCACAATTGGGTCGAGTGACCCTCATTGTTTTAGTTTTTTTTTTTTTTTTTTTTTTTTTTTTTTTCATATTTACTTTGCAAATCCGAACTCTCTTGTTTAATAAAACGTTATAAAGTTGAACATAATAGGTTAATAAAACCAATCTTCATGGTTTTATACACTAGACCAACAATGTTTCGTCTCATGTCCAACTTCTAAATATAATATCCGGCCTTACTTATGCCTAGATATGATTCTATGATTTTGTGGGATGCTCATCTCTAATCCTTGGATGAAATGGTGGATCCAACATTAGACAACGCATAAGCGGGATCAATAATGAAATTCTACTTCAATTTTTTGATGTCAATGCGATTGATGACTTGATGTTGATACAGTAAGTTTGGTGAACTGTTGTGGTGTTTAGTCTTAAGCTCTTAGCCTAATTTTGTTTAATATGTACCCCCTTCATAAGCTATAGTTTAATTTGATAACCTGATATCATCACCCTACTTGGGACAAGGCCTTCATATGATGCATGCTAGGGCTTGTTTCGGCATTTGCAGTTGTTTTCTCTGTCAGTTTTAAGGTCTAAGTGCCATGAAAGTTAAGCTAGTAATCCGAACCCGAACAGTAATCATATTCGAGAACCACTAACCTCAACTTGACGAAGATGAGCTCTAAGAACCACAAGGATGCTCTACCTTACGAATCATATATATAGACGCACAAGAAGAAGCAGCGATATAATTTATGGTTCCAAAAAAGAAAAACTGCATAATGGAGTTTGAAAATATTGTTGGAACCAAAAGGCAAGCTCAGTCATAGAGATAGCTAGATCTCACAGTTATTTCATAAGTCCAAAGGCATCGACCGTAGTGTCGTCAGAATTCCAGAATATTTTTAAGGTCTTCAAATCTTCAATACTGGTTTTGAATATACTCGACTTACAGACCCGATTCCTCTGCATTATACTCTTTTGGAGTAATACGTTTTACTGAAGGTGCCATCCACTGCAAGGACTGCGTCAACTCTTTCGTATCTCTCGCACTTGCTGAAGCAAAGTTGTTCATCCAGAAATCAAGATATTCAAGTTTAGGCAGTATGGATGATGATGACAAGGTCTTTCTGAAATCCTTCGGAAAGATGAGAGCCTATACACCATGAATAAACCAATCGATAAATTTATTGATTCAGCAACTACTAGCAAATTAACATACATCATACAAATTAGAAGATGATGCAAAATTCTATAATATACATACACATATAACACATACATTTACTAATGTAATAGCGAACTTGTTCTCAGATCAAGTGTGTAATCTTAGTTTTGTTAATCGTAACGACACAAGTAACTTTGTTCTTAATTTTGTGATTTTGAATGATATATAGATTGTAATTTTTGTTCAGATATATGTAAATGCATCACAATACCATAGCTTGTATCGAAACTGATATATAGGTAAGAAAAACGGAGAGTAAAGCACAGGCATATATAGACACACACGACTGACACGAGCAAATAAAGACATGGGAATAATGATCCAAGTATCTAACCTTAAAATCAGGAAGAACGAGGATCATCCTTTTGGAGCTACGAGCTACCAAATTGTTTTAGAAAATCTGTCAGTTTAGGAAAATGTTTCCATGGCTCGTCGAAGCTGCTGGATGATTCCACATCCCAAATATCGTCCCATAATATGATGCGAGCCACTTTTAACCTTGGAGCACTTAAAGAAAATTTTGACTTCATCAAGTAACCTTCAAAGCTAAAAGAGCACAGATTTCTAGCGTTGATTGTGCCATTCACATCATGGCACCCTTTTAAATGAAAATTTACCAGGCTCCGAGCTTGAATGTCAATATACTTCAAATTGCTGCATTCTGTCAAGATCACAACCTTAAGATCTGATGACACAATTGTAACAGATTCCAGATTCACAGCTTTGCTCACACGAGCTATTTTAGCCCAGCAACGCTTGATTACTAAGGATTTTAAACTAGAACTCGTAATATAAATCCAGGTGCCTGCATAAGTACATGAAACCAAGGACACATACTCAACCGCAGGGCACTCCGGAAAAAAGTGGACATTATCATCAAAGTGAACACTATTGAAGGATATGCTCTTCAAAGAGGGAAATAGGCATGTTTCTGCTGTAGGCTCCGAGCCTGTACCAAGCTTCCTTATTCTAACATACTCCAGTTTAAGAGACGTGAGAGATTTTACACTGACAAGGTTCCTCCTTGTCAAGCCGCCATAATATAAGTTCTGATTCAGCCTACCTCGATGATCACAGTCCAATCTACTATCTTTTGTGCTGATATCTATTTCTTTCACGCTTCTCTCAAAGGAATGACTCAACAACTTGGTCACAATCATGTTATCTCTCGTTGAGAAGCTCGTCATGCGAAGCTTAAATTTATCCAAGACTTGTTTCTGTTTGTTCTTCTCGCATTCTAACAAGAATCTGTTCAACATGTTGATAAACTTATAATGACGTTGTTCGAGTTTGTTGAGGTCATACTCATCATCACCACCCTCGTCGAAATCTAATGTTGGAGCAGAAGACAATATACCCTCCCACTGCTTGGAAAGAAATCTCAAGCGGACGGCAGCTTTGGTGGGAAGACGGCGTAGGATTTCTTCTATGATGAGGTCTGGTAATTCGGGTCGACCACTTGCCGTGTTGACGGCCACCATGGCACGATTCACGGCGTGCTTTTCTTCTGCCATTAACGATCGATATTTGGAATTTTGAAGGATCGATCAGAAAAGGACCCTCTGGCGTATTTGTACATATACTATGCAAGTTAGCTACTTAATTAAGGAATACTACAAAGAAAAGAAGTCCGAAATTGCCAAAGCAAAGGGTCCGAAACTTTTCTAGGGTATTCTGCATAATTTGTTTACGCATGAGAATGATTGGTTGTCCGGATAAGTTCAGGTTTGATTAGTTTTTCTTGAAGGGAAAATACCCATTTAGTACTAATTTATACCCTTTATTTCCCATTTCAATGACAATCTTTTTCATTAACCCATTTCAATATAAGGTAACATTTTTTATGTCCAAATTCATAAATCTTTACTAAAGTCTTAGCAAACCATATTATTTTAAGACTATTTTACCCTCACCCCTTAAATATGCATAGAGAGAAAATGGAAAAGAGAGAATATTTGGCCGGAACCTCACCGGACTCCGGTCGCCGGACTTTGGTTGCCGGATTTTTCCGGTCGCCGGATTCCGGTCACTGGTAACTCAGTTACTGATCCCCAATAACTTGGTTACTGACCCCAATAATCAGTTACTAACCCCTAATAATCAGTTATTGACCCCTAATAATCAGTTATTGATTTTAATAACTTGGTTACTGACCCCCAATAATCAATTATTGACCCCCAGTAACTCAATTTTTCTCTGGTCACTGGATTCCAGTCACTAGTAACTCAGTTACTGACCCCCAATAGCTTGGTTTGTTGACCCCAATAATCCCCCAATAATCAGTTACTGACCCCCAATAACTTAGTTACTGACACCTAATAATCAGTTACTGACCCCCAGTAATCGGTTACTAACCCCTAATAATCAGTTACTGACCCCAAAAATTTGGTTACTAACCCCCAATAATCAATTACTGACCCGCAATAACTTAAATTTTCTCCGGTCACTGGATTTCCTTCACCGGTAACTCAGTTACTGACCCCTAATAATCAGTTACTGACGCCTAATAACTTGGTTACTGACGCCTAATAACTTAGTTACTGACCCCTAATAATCAGATTTTCTATTTATTGAACCCTAGTAAAATATTTACTTACCTCTAGTTAAAAAAAATTAACTATAGCTTAACCACTGCCATTCCCCCATTCTCGCCGAAGCTCCTCCACCTCTCACCGGCATTGCTTCCCTCCCTCAGATATCATAAATTAGAGTAAACAGAAGATGTAATACAATGAGGAGTGAGGTTTTCATCACTTCACATGATATAAAATTGCTTGAGTTCAAACTTTGATTCTCCTCTCAGTTCCCACAATCACTGCCCCATATATACATATATATAAATGGATATATCCAGCCGTACAACACTTACCTACTATATATAACACCTTGACTCATTCATGGCCTCCATGAAGCAACCTAGTCAACTAACGTTGTTGTGATGGTGGCGTTGAATAGTCGTCGGAGAATGAGGTGAACTCGATCTATACATGACGTGAGAGTGAGAGAAGGCGGGAGGATGGCATGGACTTGCTGTCCCTCCTCGTAACCACATAAGCACAGGCACCAATCAAAACATTGAACCATTTACCTTGGTTGAACTCATCTTCGGTGATCTTACCGATCATGGCCTTGATCTCGTCGGCGCGGGAGGACGAGAGGTTGAGACAGAAAGTGACGTCATCAATGAGTTTGTTGGCCTCGTAGATCTTGGTATCGCGGTAGTGGTAGTTGGTGCCTCGGTCGAAGATGTCAAGGCGGATGAAGGTGCCGGTGGTGCCGGAGACGCCGCCGTAGTTGTCGTGGTCTTGGATGTGGCCGCAGGAGGAGTAGTAGAGGCGGTCGGAAACTTAAGAGAGAGAGAGAGAGAGAGAGAGAG
>NC_020497.1:15557321-15580295 GCF_000184155.1 Fragaria vesca subsp. vesca
GTGCTCTGCTTATAGGTCACACACATAAACTAATCATGCAATTACGTATCACATAAAGAATCGATGTGTTTAAGCACAAGTCCAAATCAAACATATGTAGAAAATCGGTGAAATAACAAAGACAATGCAACTTATCAACTACTTGTATCAAAGTCGAACCTTGGATGATTAACACATGCAACATCAACTACTTGTATCAATTACATATGAAAATAGAAGAATACACCGAAAATCTTAAAGTACATGGACATAAAACTCACGGCATAAAACCTAAAATCATTGATCATAAATCATAAACTTCAATTCAACACATGGCTCAAAAGTACTTCTATCTCATAGACAAGAATCGAAACATACTTAAGCAAAAACCTAAAACAAACATAAAAAAGAACGAACACATTCTAATCCGAAAGTAAGATGGAATTCACTCTCAAAATATCCCTACTTGTTCTATTCTTCGAGTGAGCGGAACCCTAGGCTACTTGCTTCGGATCAAGGATGATGGTGAGTTCGGATTATGGTGTTTGGAGAATGATGGAGTTTCGGCAAAGCTTTGGTGTAATTTTGCACGGGTTGATGATGATAAACTGCTGCCATGCCGTGCCCTATATATAGAGTAACAAGACTTAATCTCCAAGAATTCCTCAAGCACAAGGAATCCTTATTAAATCGGCAAAACCAAGTCCAAGTTGGATTTAACTTCCTCTCTTGGTCTTCAAGTAATCCTTATGCATTAAGGAATGACAAAACCATCTTGAACTTGGAAAACCTTCTCTCTTGGGCCGCACGGTCTCTTTCCTTGGTGACTTGGGAAATCTCATGGCATCTTCCATACATATCTCAGATTGTACTTCTCCTAGCTCAAGCAGGAACTCCTAGCTGCCGGCCACCTTTCCCTTATGAGTCAGGAAAACATTTCCTGGTCAACACGGGTTTAGACTTTCCTGAAATAGAAATAAGAAAATTAGAAACTAGGAAAGAGGAAAAATAGAATCCTGATCAAGACAGGAATCCTGAGTGAACAAGGATTTCCAACACTTAGCACAATTTCAACACCAAATTATTCAAATACGAAAATACTATGTATTCTAACACTAAAACCTACATATTTCTACATTAAGCAATTATTCTACATTAAACACAAATATAAAGCTAAAACAACTAAATAGGAGTTAACAAAGGGTAAATAAAGGGTATAAACATATTAAGAACGTCACACTTTGTGCTCCTATCATTAGTCATGCTTAATATATATATATATATATATATATAGAACTTTTCTCAGGTGCGGACGTCCGCACCATAAAACGGTGCGGATTTTCGTCTGTTGGCCACCGTACGGAGCCGGCGAGGGCGCGCCTCCACCCCAGCGGACTCCAGCAGCTTCCCCGACCACTTTCCATCCCCGACGAATCCGTCGAATTCCAGTTTTCCAGCCAGATTGACTTTATTTGAAGTTTTGGATGATCTGGTCGAAAACTGGAATTCGGCGGACTCGCCAAGGATGGAAAGTGGTCGGGGAAGCTGCTGGAGTCCGCTGGGGGTGAGGCGTGACCCTCGCGCGGTCGCCGTACGGTGGAGAACGGGACGGAAATCCGAACCGTAAAGCGGTGCGGACGTGAAGCGGACGTCCGCACTCCGGCTTAAAGTGCGGACGTCGTCTGTTCTCCGCTGTCTCAAGCCGGCGACAGCTTCTCTCCTTCCCGGACAACAGCACAGGCTTCCAGGCAATCCGGCCAGAAAACTTGTCGTCGGCCAGTCCTGGAAGGAGAGAAACCGTCCTGGAAGCCTGTGTTGTCGTCCGGGAAGGAGAGAAGCCGTCGTCGGTGTGAGACGGCGGAGAACAAACAACATCCGCACTTTAAGCCAGAATGCGGACGTCCGCTTCACATCCATCCTCTATATATATATATATACACACACACACAAGTTTACCAAACACAGTCGTATAGCGCTACTCGATCTAAATCCTAATACCCTAAACCTGAATCTTTAAGCAACCATTTGTTCACAAGAGTACTAATGCATCAGATCATGATTCAAATCGATCACCAATGAATATATGCCAACTATATTGTTCTCCATTTAAATACAAAATTACACATGCTCGTTTTTCTTAGACAATAATACAGATACCCGAAAAGATCGTAGTTTCTTGATTGGACTTGATGTTTCAGTCATCAATCGTGTGCGTGCATATATGTGGGTGCGTGTGTACCTCTGCGGGGCTTCAAAATTTCTGTTAGTCCCACACGCTTTCGAAATTTCTAATGTGCATGTACTCAAGATCTTGTCTAGCAAATTCAGATAAACTATTTTGTTAGAAAACTAAAAGAATATTTTGTTAAATAATTTATATAGAATATATATATTGTGGAAACCAGCTACTTTCTGGAGACTTTCTCTCATTGTCTGTCGACGTACGCGCGTACTGATCGAACTCAATCCCCAATTGGAAATGAAGGTTGGATGCCACTACTTGCTCCTACCCCAACTCAAACTATGAGTCAGTGTATGACAGACATATGTACACTCTACACATCTCAGTCTGTATTACGTAGATCGCGATGTATACTCACGTACACAATATAAAAAAATCGACAGAATATGTATATGCTCAAATCCATTATACAGATATTTATGGTTTCGATCATGCTCGAGCCTTCTGGCTTTCAGCCTTTCCAGCTATAAGGCTTTGTGGACTTTGGATTAAAAAGCAAAGAATCTTATTCAGATTGGGGAATTCATTGGTTGGATGTGCCTGACACGGTGACATGCATATACTCGATCTTTACTTTGATAGTTTGATTAGACACTAGACAGGAGGAACTTATTAACGCGCAGGCGCAGCTAACCCCCCATAAGGGAATCCTGCAGATATTGAATATTCTAGCTAGCTAGCGAGCTGATATATATAGTGGTACACAGAAATTGATCCTTATTACCAATTTAGCGCACCTAGTCAGAAGTTAGAACAAAACTCATAATTAAGCATCTTCTGTGGTTACAACATTGATTATGGTGTAAATTAATATTAGGCTTGGAATGCAATTATATATATTTTTACAACAAAGAATTAACCACATTTGTTTTGAACATGGATAAGAATTCATAATGATTGACCGTTTTTCCTCTTCAAAGCTAGCATCACCCTTACATACATATGAATATATGATGGACTATTTCACTGTAATATAAACGCCAAAAATCTAGATTTATAACCCAAAATATGATAATCTGATCAGTGAGGTTTTGCTTTATTGATCACTCAAGGGGGATTAATAATTTAAGACAAAAACAAGCTTTTGTAATTAGGTAAATAATGAGCTTTTGCTTTATATCATATCATACAAGAGTCAACTATGAGCTGAAGTTCTACCCATAAAATATCAAAATCTGATTTCACACACGTACAATATATCACTTCATATCATTATTATTTCTTTACCTTGTAGTTAATTTGTTTTTTGTTTACTTGATCTCCCGTCCATCCGCAGTTGTATCGGAGCAGTTTAGAGGCTAATTAAACATAAAGATTACATCCTGATGATCATTGATCATCCAAAGCAGTTCACTGTTTAATCACGTCCAAAGAGGTTCCCAGTCCCAAGCAGTGCCCAGATTGTTCTCATCAAGAAAGCAACTCGTATCGATATTCAAATTCGAGTATGGTTGCTGCTGCAAAATGGGTACTACTACTGCTTCTTTAGATTGCTGTGTGTTGGTAGCAGTAGTACTACTCATGTCCATGCAGATTAGGGCAATCAAATTGCCTTGCTGGCATTGCAAGTTGATGATCTCCGCTTGAGCCTTGGCTAGTTGGGATTGGAGCTCAGTGACTTGTTTCTGAAGATTGCAAATTGCTCCGGCACAGCCGTACACCGGGTCTCGAAGCCTGGCATTGGCTTCATAAACCATGCTGCTCACTGCATCTGCTCTCTGAGATTCTGGAAGGTCCTGAAACATTTCAAACGGACGGCTTCTAATTTGGAAAAATTAACTGAAAGGTCACTTTCACAGTTTACTTGAAAGTTAAAACAGCTTTTTAAGAAAAATTCAACTTATGAAACATTCTTTCCACACCGTTTTTTACTTTCTACAACTGAGAGTTGAAAAAACTGGCCTCATCCCGATCTTTTCTTCTTTCACAAAATTAAGCTATCCCATGACTGAGAATTGAATCATATGTCTCAGTAAACAGAACAACATTGGAGCAACAAACCAAATCATGTTAGAACATCTCCACCTATCAGTTTCAATATAAAGTTAGAGCATCCAACTCAAAACTAATTGACTATAGCAGTGAATTGAAGATACGTCACTATGATCTTATATACTGTTAGAGCATGAAGACTTAAAGCTGTTTCTATACTTGCAAATTGATGATCTTAATTATGAGAATAATTAAGTTGAATGAACCAGTAAATAAGAGATGGAGTGAGAACTAAAACGTACCTGCAAGAACTTGATTATGTTGCTGGCCCCAAAGACTCTATGGGCAATAATGAACTTGATAGGATCCGAAGGAGGGAAATATGGAGCTAAAACACACCTCTCCACACATCGGCGTCGAAGGATCTTGCAGGCAGCGCATGGGCTAACAACGACAGCTGGCGGCGGCATAGGAGAGGTAGCAGGAGAAGAAGAAGATATCAGTGGAGAAGAAGAAGATGAAGATGTCAATGGAGAGCAAGTGAAACTTGAATGTGGTGTGGTAGTAGTAGCAGTAGCAGCAGTGTTGCCATTGCATTCCATTGTTTGCGTTCCCTTTGGTTAATCTCTAGTAGAGGAGGCAATGACTATATATAGAGAAAGATCGCATGCAGGTCTGAACCCAAGAAGGGTTGGTCTACAAATTTCAACCAATGAAGTCACTATTTGCGCCATTAATCGAGTGAGATGCAACGTCAACAATTAGAAATTCTTCGTAATCTTGTTCCGTCGGTTCAAGAAATGAAGAAATCACTTGTACATAAATGGGAAAATTAAAACATTAATGAATACTGTCGTAAACCTTGATTTGTAAATACATGTGGATCGATACCTAAGAAAGTTCTCATTCTTTTATACATAACTACGACCTTGAAAAAAATTCTACAATGTATTAACATATGATATATATACAAACAATCACCCCTTCCACGACTATATCACTCAGAGAGTCTACTACAATTAGAACTTAATAGAAAATTGATGGCACTAGACTAGATCTCTGTTTGGTCCAACATCTCACGTATGAACCGATTAAAATGTAGTGTACAATATTCTTAAAAATTATACCAGCAAAGACTTTAAAGTTTTAGGTTAAACGTTTAATATATATAATTATTAGAAGTGGATCGAGTTGTTGTCATGCGTATCTAGTATATATCATTTCTGAGATGATCGATCATTGAGACTAGACATACCTAATTAGGAAATTTGTACCAATATAGGCATATAGCACCTGTACATGACAACCTATATCTACTTGGCTAACTACTAAATTCTATTCAACTTAATGGCTTGAAAAATGAGTACTACTACACAAGAATACCTGCCGAAAATACAACTAATATAGATATGTACGTCAAGGAGCATATCCAACAGTAGCTCCAGTATCCAGCCACTCTACTTCTACTCTCTACGTATCGATCACTACGTACTGTAGTACTGTTTAGTATGTACATAGTATTTGGACAGTCAATGATAGAACTTGTAAGATTAGGTACTTGTCATCACTCAATATGGCAATTCATATCTTCTAATCGATCGCGATCATTCCCCTTAGTAAGAGTCCATAGTCCTCAGTATACTCGATCACCCTACTCGCTTGGCTTATCAAATGATGCAAAAACAGTTCTTAGTTCATGCAATAGATCCGAACTCATCTAACTTTCAGAGAAATTGCTGACTTAGAAGTGATATGAATCGAATCCATGATCGCGATCAGATGTACATAGCTAGATTTCGAGTGAGAAAAATCCTTAAACAGAAGCACACAACATTATAATTTGGGGTTTGTCTACTATACATATATGTATGGTATACAAACTCAAAAAATGGTTCACTCACTTCTATTCAAAGGCATACAAAAGACATTTTGAGGGGATAAAATTATCATTTTACTATATTTAAATGCAATGATAGTCACATACTTAATTTGTATGACATGCAAATTTGTATACTAGAATTTTCTTTTATTTTGAACTTCAAACAATGACTTCTTTAGAAGGTTTACGTTTCTGTATATACAGCGTATTCAAATTCTTAAGTATCTCTATTTTTGAGTCTATAATGCTTAAATAATTGAAGTATATGCTACTGAAAATGGTGGACTTAAACTTTCAGGTACATATCTTGCTTTCTTCAAAGAAAGAGAATAGAAAAAAAATAAAAAATTGTTTCCACTTTCTACAAAAGTGATGTATCTGATAAATTAGCTAATTGTTTGCTGCCAAAAGTGAGACAACATTTATATTCTCCTAATTTTAGCAACCAACCAACTAAACACAACTAATTAAAAGTGATGATCGCTGTGGATTGGAATTGACATCGATCTCACAGCTGGTTGAGACCAGAGACTTGATTGAGACTTGAGAGTTGGGATATCGATCAATTCATGAGGAATTGGATTGTTGGTTCTTCTGGAATTCTAGCTTGAGGCACTACTCTTGGCTAGCAATAGTTAATTGATCGAGTTTGGTGAGAAACAAGTAAGCTCATGGGAAGCAAGAAAGTGATAGAAACCAGTCGACTAGTGAAAGTCCCAGAAGACTGAGTGTGACATAATTGTCACTTACAGAAGAAGGAAAATTAGGGAGACATTTTTTCCATATATTGAAATGTTCTAATAGCACATTTCTACGCCCAAGTGCCAATGTTCTTGAGTCGTCTTTTCACGTGGTCGTGGTGGAAGTAGTGGAACAAATAATGTAGATTAATTCACGCCACCATTAATTCTTGCCCGTTATGCACATTCTAATATTCTAACTTGTTCCTTAAGCATAACTCTGCAAGTCTTTGCCTTTCACCTTGATGTGGGTTTGTTAAACCCAAGCCTTTAATTTCCTCATTTTCTAAACTCGATCTTACTCATTTTACTAATTTTATTTTTCTAAATCTTCAAACAAAAATAGGAGAGCTCATTTGGTCTTGGTCACTTCATGCATATTGTATTTAGTTAGGAAGGTTCCAATATTAGGATCTCAATTAGAAGTACACAAGTCATAGAAGAATACAAATACAGACAATTTCTAGGTAGGTTGTGGTTCTATAATCAAACCCATGACAATTGAAATACTAACAGACACTTCAAAGTTCAAC
Source organism: Fragaria vesca subsp. vesca (assembly GCF_000184155.1). Lineage (NCBI taxonomy): Eukaryota > Viridiplantae > Streptophyta > Magnoliopsida > Rosales > Rosaceae > Fragaria > Fragaria vesca. Next base: position 15,564,627 of record NC_020497.1, read on the forward strand.
ATATTACAATAGCCATGAGTTAAAGCATTTTTTTTTTTTAATAAATGGTTAGTGCAGCTGCTTTCAAGTCTCATTATATACGTGGTGTGTAGTAACTAAGTTTTTTTTAAATTTTTTTTATAACAAATCTCTATTAAAGTTAAAGTAAAGTAACGCCAACTAGTCAAACAAAAAGTAAAAAGTAACGAACCTACTTAGTTAGAAGTAAATAACTTATTGTCTATCGTCCTACCTTACTTAANAGTATTACTTTAAATTAAAAAGAAAACCTACCCTACCTACTCCTACTCATTATCTCACCGGACGTCTAGTAATTAATTACTACCACTCTCTCTCTCTCTCTCTCTCTCTCTCTCTAGACTGCCATCGCAGCACTCATCAAGATGTGGCCGACTCCAGCAACGTCGATATATGTCCGACGAAGGTGATGGAGGTGACTTTCGGCAACACCCTGACCTCCGGCGACCTCGCACTGCTGCAAATCCCGAATTCCACCCCAATATGAGTCGCACTGGCGACGGCGACCTCCACCTCCGTCGACATCTCCGGTGACGTCGATTACAAGCTGTCAACGTCCTCACAGATCCGATCTGACAACGATCGATGTCCACACCTCAACAACGACGACGACTCCAAGCTTTAGAGGGCGCCACTTCTGATCCGGTGTCTGTCGAAGCTGGGAAAGGATTGATAGTTGGGGTCCCGATCAACGTCATCGAGGATGGCAAGCTTTGCTGGGCGGATTGAGGACCACCACCATGCATTCTTCTCTCCTCCGTCTATGTACATGTCTGCTGCCACAACGACGTCGTCTTTAGGTCCTATCTGTTTCAAATGGCATAGCAGCCTCAGATGATGATGAGAGACGACGGAGGAGGCGGCGGGTTTATACGTTGATGCTTTGGGTGCCCAAAGCAATTTTTTGGTTTGGGCTTGGGTCCTTGACAACGGACTGGAGGTTTGGATGCCCTTATAGGCCTCACAGTAATGCTTCAACATTTTATTGGGGGTTAGTAACTATTATTGGGGTCAATAACTCGATTATGTTCCGGTATTTATTCTTTTCTATTATAATAAGCTGAAATAAGTTGGTTATTGGGGGTTAATAATTGATTATTAGGGGTCAGTAACCAAATTATTAGGGGTCAATAATTGATTATTGGGAGTCAGTAACTGATTATTAAAGGTTAGTAACACGATTATTATGGGTCAGTAACTGGTTACTAGGGGTCAATAACTAGTTACTGGGTGTCAGTAACTGGTCAATAACTAGTTACTGAGTGTCAGTAACTGGTTATTACGGGTCATTAACTAGTCAGTAACTGATTATTGAGGGTCAATAACTAGTTACAGGGGAAATTCCGGTGATCGGAGTCCGGCGGCAGGTGATCGGAGTCCGGTGAGATTCCGGCCAAGTACTCTCTCTCTCTCTCTTCTATATTCTCTCTCTATGCATGTTTTAGGGGTGAGGGTAAAATAGTCTTAAAATAATATAGTTTGTTAAGACGTTAGTAAAGATTTGTGTATTTGGGCATAAAAAATGTTATCTTATATTTGAATGGGCTAATGAAAAAGATTATCATTGGAATGGGGAATAAGGGGTTTAAATTAGTATTAAATGGGCATTTTCTCTTGTTTGAATGGCTTGCTTCATTAATACAGAAAAGATTATGATAAGTGATATGACAATGAGTCAAAAACGTTCTTCGAAAGTAAATGGTATTTTTCCTAAACTTCTCATTTGAAAAAAATAACTACATGATCCAGGGTTGGTTCAATCATGCATTGTATACAGAAAAGATTATGATAAGTACTATGGCAATGACATTCTTGAAAGTAAACAGTCTTTTTCCTAAACTTCCCATTCCAAAATGACTACATGAGTACAATAATGCTGTGATGGATTGATCATGAGGTTCACTAAAATTCATGGAATTGACCTCTTCTCCACTATTTTGTTCTGTGTACGAGTATTTATAAAAGACCAACCAACCGGCAGCAATAAACCTTGTGATCAAGCAGGCATGCCTAATGGAAGATCCAAAATCGCATTTTTGCTATGATAATCAAGTCATGAATTTGTGTGAATATTTGTTCCACTAATAGATTCATACTGTTTCAGATACTGCTTAAAGGTTTTGATTTACCACAAGAGACTCTTTGCCTAGCAACCAGCCTACCCTACCACCCTTTGCATGACAAAGTCGAAAATGGTCTAGGAAACCTTTATTCATGGCTATATGAAATTCGTAATAAACTGTAGAGGGCAAGGATTTCTTGTATGAACATGAAGCTCTATAAAGTATAAACATCATTTTATACAAGACCTTCAGCTCTCACTATTGTGTTCGCAATTCCCTAAAATTTGGAGCATCAACATTATGAAAAAAAAAAATCCAGAGGACTCCAATCTCAGTAATTATTCCATTGCCTTCCTTCCTAGAAGGAACAAATGACAATTTCACTACAATGACAAGATGGTGATACCATACAAATCAGTTCTGTTTGCTACAACTCTATCACTATACAGTAAAGCCACAATCGCACCAGAAAAATGATGCTGAGATTTTCAAGAAATGAGCAGGTGATGCTGTTTTGGAGGAATCAATCAGGAACCCAATGAATCTGAACCAATAAAACCACTACAATCTGCATTCATTGCTGATATGCATATATGAAGTTCAGTGTTATCTTTCATCTCCTCGATGAGTCACTATTTTCTGATTTATCCAAAGGGGAATGGAGATGGGTGTCTGACAGTTGAGAATTACTGATCAATAGTTCCATACCAGTACTGGTAGCACCCTTTAACCCCATGAGGCCACCCCAGGACAATGTTCCCTTTGTTCCAGCAGTATCAATGACTTTATAACAAACCAGTTCCAAGCTGTCAATGCAGAGCTTAGCAGCAACCAAATGGTTTGAATCAATAAAGCCAGTAGAATCTGTATGTGATTGCTGATATGCATATATGAAGTTTATAACATTCCGCCCCTCATTAACAGATCCTAAAAACAAGATTTCATTTCTGGTAAAGGCTTTCGCTCCTCGATCACACTGGTTTGTCAACATGAAGCCCCGGTCAACAAGCACGGATCAAAGCGAGGTTTTAGATGGATCTCGACAGGATCGACTGGTGGAATCGAGTCATAAGCAAATAGCATCTTCCAATACCCGGGAGTTGCATATCTCCATTTACTCCAGGGGCAATGGAGATTGGAAGTCAGGCAGTTGAGAATTAGTGTTACTCTTCAATGCTGGTAATGGACTCATGCTTTTAACCCCAGGAGGCGAGGACTATATTTCCTTTGTACCAGCAACCTTTTGACTAGTCCAAAATCTAGGCATGAAGACGATACTTATATGTATGCACTGACAATGTTGAGATACAACACACACACAAAAAGAAAAAGAATTTCCAAGTATATGCATAAATATATCACCGCTGTAACTTATATTTATGTACTCAGCTGCTACTTACCACCTCAGGAGATCCAAAGTACATATAGTTAGCTGGCATAACATGTATGCCCCAGCCCTAGGTGCACCAAGTTCTGCAGACCACCTGACACGAGATAATTACATCTTAACTCCACATGAACAAAATAAATTAGATGTTAACCTTTACTCAAATCCACAAGAAAAAAGTGACCAATGTCTTACTTGATAGCAGCTTTTAGGAATGATGAGCATCCTTCAACACATGTTTTTGCTGTACTGGACTCGTGGTCGTCACCCCAAGAGGCGAGACTATATTCCCTTGTTCCAGCAACCTATTGACTACCTCCATTATCAAGGACATTGTGAAAGATAACCCAAGTTGCCACTACAGCCTAACAACCTTTGATGTGCGTTTTCGCCTTTTAATCAAACCTTCCATTACATGTATATAAACATCTTTAGTTAAAGTGATACCTTTCTGCTTCGACTCTCGCAAAATGTTGATTGCATCCTTGTATTTACCTTGCATACACAACTGACTGATCTGGTCTGAATAAGCTAGTGAGGTTGAATCAGATTCTACTGAAGATTCACAGGTCACCCCATCTGGTCCCTTGTCTAATTTAAAGGACCAATCCTGTAAGTTCCCCATTTCAACCATTTTTGATATAAACTCTTCTGCTTCCTTAACATTACCAGTATCAGTAAATGCATCAAGAATGGCACTATATGTATACCGGTCAGGAGCTAATTTCTTTTCTTTCATGTCAGCATAAAGACCAAAAACATCATCAAACCTCCTTTCTTTGCAAAGGCCGGAGATCAATATGTTGTATGTAACTGCATCGACGTCCTTTCCTTTAGAAATCCAGGTGTTAAAAAGCTTAAGAGCTTTTTCTAACATACCCTGACTGCACAGTCCAGAAAGAAGAATATTACATGTAAAGACATCCGGTGTCAATGATATCTCAACCATTTTGTTGTGCAACTGGATTGCTTTCTCAACCTGACCCTCATGGCAATAGCCATGAATTATCGTGTTGTATGTAGTTTCATCAGGGACTAGACCCGTTGTTACAAGCTCGTTCAACTTGTCAAATGCTTGATCGGTTTTCCCACACTGGCATAGTCCTCTAATTATAGAATTGTAAGTGACAATGCTAGGAAGGACCTGTTTCTCCTTCATCTCTTTCCAAAGCTCCAAAGCCTTGTCTGGATTTTCGTTCTTAAAGCATCCCATGATCAGAGTTCCATAGGTCACCTCATCAAGTATATAACCCCTCTCAACCGAAGTATGAAACAATGTAAATGCCTTGTCTAGCTTCTTCTGACTGCAAAATGTGTGAAGAATGGTATTGAGGGTGTAAGTGTCCATATTCAAACCTTTCCTACCCATCTCATCCATCATAGTAAACGCTTCTTTCATTTTCCCTGCTTTGCAATACCCACTAATCAAAGTATTGTAAGTGACACAAGAAGGAGCAAACCCATCTTCCTTCATTTTCCTGATAGTTTCACTTGCTTCGTCCATCTTCCCTTCCTTACAATACCACTTCACCATTATATTATGAGTAACTTCATTTGCCCTCACTCCCCGTTCACCCATCTCCTCAAGCAACTCCAACGCCTTGTATTCATCATCCCACTCAAAACACCCATCAATCAACGTATTATACGTGACAACATCCGGCACCAGCTTCAACTTCTCCATCTCATCCCTCACCCTCATCGCCTCCTTAATCCTCCCGGCTCCACAAAACCCACTAACCAACATATTATACGTCCAAACATCCGGCAACAACTCATTCTGCCTCATCAACTCCACCACCTGCCTAGCCTCCTCCAACATTCCCAACTTACAATACCCAAAAACCAAAATATTATACGTGTTCCTACTCGGCAACACCCCTCTCATCCTCATTTCCATTAACAAATCCCTCGCCTCACTCAACTGCCCCTTCTTACACAACCAATCCAAAACCGTATTATAGCTCACACTATCCGCAACACATCCAAACTCACTCATCTTACTCAGCAACTCAACCGCATCCCTAAACTTATTCTCCAAGCAATCCGCATATATCAACACATTAAAAGTCCTAGTATTAACACCAACACCTAACCGAATCGCATCCCTAACTATCTCCCTACACAATGCGATAGAATGAGAGGTGTTACATCTCACGAGAGCCATAATCAAACTATTACAGGTGAGCACATTCGGCCGGTACCGCAGCTTCTTCATCTTGGTGAAGAGCTGCGCGGCGAGGTGCGCCTTGCCGACGTGGAGGTAGGCGCCGATGGAGGTGTCGAGGAGGGCCTTGGAGCGGCTGGGGACGGCGGCGTCGGGGCGGAGGAGGAGGCGGTGGAGGCGGTTGTGGTTATCGGAGGAGATGAAATTGACGAGGAGGGTTTTGGCGTCGGAGAATTTGTTGTGGGAGAAGAGAGAGGGGAGGAGGGTGAGGAGGGGGCGAGGGGTTTGGGAGAGGAGGGGGAGGTGGGAGTGGGCCCAGTGGAAGAAGGAGAGGAGTGTGGTGGGGTTGGAGGCTAGGGTTTTGGAGCGGAGGAGAGAGAGGAGGAGGGGCTCGGTCAGGTGGGGAATGTAGGGTTTGAGGGATTGGAGGTTTGGGGGTTTGGTGGTGGTTAGGAGGTTGGTGATGGTTTCGAGGAGTTGGGGTTGGTCTGGAGGTTTTGGGTTGGTCATAGCAGAAATGGGGTCTGAGAATGACTGGGAGAGTTTCAGAGGTTGAAGAAGAAGAAGGTTTAGGTTTTTAGTGAGGGGGTGAAACGCAGCGTTTTGGTTTGTGTTTGGATTTAAACGGCGTCGTTTTGGGGATCGGTTATGGAGGTTTGTTATAACTTAGGAGGTGAGAGAGGGAATAGATTTTTGTGGAGGAAAGAAAATAGAGATGGAGGTGAAGAGTGTGAAGCTGAAGGCGATTGAAGCGACGCCGGAGACTTTTGGGGAGTACGGTCAGGTTGTGGAGGCGTCGCCGGACGGCGATGAGTTTGGTCCTCGGGATGCTCAGCTGGACCTTAGCCGTGGAATTCCCAGGTAACCAAAATAAACTGTTATTGAGGACATGGGTAGGTGGAATTTTATTTTAGATTCAATTTCATGAAGTTTTCTCATTTCAGCATATCTGGACGTGTCGTAGTTTACAGTTTACGATCTAACAACATAACATGTTAAATTATCGAGGTTTAATCAATTTCAGTTTACAATCTAACAACATAACATATTAGATTGTCAGAGCTTAATTAGTTTCGGTGTTTGTACATGTTGGGTAGGTTCTATATTATGCATCTTGAAGATCGACCGCTGAAGTTTACGAACATTACTCACCATGCCAGCGTCACGCAGTGTCTTGGGGCTATTGGCGGCCATGTTTGGTATCTCGGAATTGCTAAGGCTTCGATTGTGGATGAAAAGGGTGACAATCTGGTGAAGTCTAGATGTGCTTCTGGTCATTACTATGTGCCTCCTTCTGTCGAGGATGTTCGCGTTTTTAAGATCACAGGCAGCAAATTTCTCAAGCTTAACCGGGGGACATGGCACGCAGGGCCTTTGTTCAGGGCAGAGAGTATGGATTTTTACAATTTGGAGCTCAGCAATACCAATGTGAGCTTATGCCTTTCGTTAACTTCTTTAAACCAAGTCTGGGTTTTGGGTTTAGAATGCAAATTGACATGGCCAGTTCTCATTGCAGGTGGTTGATCACACATTACATGACTTCGTGAAGGAAAATGGAGTGGAGTTTGTAATAGATGAGTAGCTGTAATTTTCTGGTTCTGGTTCCAACTTCTGAACTTGTTTCAGATGCTGTGTATCTTGAAGTATAAACTTGCTGAAGATCGCAATCTGCTAAAAATAAATTTCTTCCTTGGACTAATAATATCATGTAGTTACTTCCATTGTTGTCGGAATTACCCAGTTGAGCAAAGCTGTAAAGACTTGTCAAACCAGTGGGAAAGTTGATGAGTTCATCTTCTATCCTAGCATTAAGTTTTAGGAATTCATAACCAATATAGACAAAGTGGAGGACAAAATACATTGTGGAAGTTATTTCTATAAATTCTTATGAAATGGTACATACAGAAATGAATGTCTATCTTCCTAGTTGAAGACCATAATGTTACAACATCAACAAACACTACGAATTCAGCGGAAAAAATAATAATGAACACTATGAAACAACGGTTCTACAGTGTCGAGTACATATAAGTGCTCTGTTTCAACACACGATAACAGTAGCCTGGTGGATCTGGTAAGGTTGCAAGAGCTTGAACAGTTGAACTTCCATCGCATCACTAATCACCTCCCATCATCTGCAAGTAATAGGATCCACAAACCAAATAAGCAAATCATATCAGGAATCATTTATTTTCTTTCATGAATAATCTTCTGAATGAGTAATTTTCCAAGTTGTCAGACCAAATTACAATTAACAAACAATCATGCACCAGATTTCAAGTAGCTTAATAGGTAAAATAACAGCAGTAAATGCATAAGCACCTTGAAGATCTCCCCAAACATTCCCATCCCTTGTAGAGGATTTCTCCGCCTTACTCCATAAAACTTCTCTGCAATTTCATCTAGCAACTGAACCATAACATTTTGTTAGAATACCCTCCTACTTGAACGCTTTATCCAAGAATACAGGAGAAAGCATGACCTAGTGAGTGAGACAATTTCATATCGAAATAGAAGAAGATGCCAAATGCTCTAACACGCAGCACAATTACACACCTCGTGAAAACTAGGCTCTCTGTCTAAGCTTGATTTGAAATTCGATCTCAACATATTAAAAATAGGAAAAGCATCTCGCAGCATCCTGCATTCAGAACAATATTAAGAGTGAATCAATCTACCATCCTCATGGCACAGAGAGTAATAATACATGTTCCTTGTTTTAATCTCATCAACTCATAATAACTTATTCTAGGTAGCCTTAGGAATATAAATCATTCTATAAAGAGGGGGAAAAGTTTGTTTAACTGATCGTAAGGGAAAAGGGAAAGGTGAACGTACGTTTCCAAAAGAAAATTAATGAACTGCATCAAATCAGATTTAGGAAATTCAAGCTGCTTAGCTTCTACTTGCATTTTTATCTCATCCATGAGAACATTGGCATCTCTCAGATTACCTAAAGCCAAATACCTATAAGAACAAGACAAAAATATTAGCACTACAATAAGGATACCTATAAAATTGAACATAAGAAAATTGCAGTATATTCATCAAGGACCTCCTTAAATTTCGAGTTTACACAAATATATTTTTATTAAATGAGGGAATGACAGGTATCTGTTTGATAAAACAAAATGGCCAGATCAAAAACAATCTTATTCATATTTTACATACACTGGATACCTGCTTAAGTTTTCACATGACTATTTCAACTATGTAGAAACTACCATCAAAATTTTAAAGAGGCACTTCAAACTTTTCACAGTAATCAATGATTAGCTAAAAGTTAATTGGTGAAGGAGTAATTAAATCCCAAAATAGCATCTACTTTCACCGACTTAGACTTGAAGAAGGGCATCTTTCTCATTTCGTAAGCCTAAAGTTGAGGCTGAAAAGAGTTGATACTTTCAGAACCATACAAGTACACAGTACAGTTACAAATAACAAAAATCCATAATATGAGAGATTAGTGCCCTTACCATGGACTTAAGGATTGAAGCTACATTAAAGTTTTTTTACTCAGGTAAATCAAAAATATCGATGGGAACAATAAATACATCATAAAACCACGTAGATTATATGTATCTTACATTAAAACTGCCCTTGCAATGGCCACATCATCTTCCCCTGGATAACACTGCATAGTCAAAAGGTATGATTACCTTATAATCCAGAAAAAAAGGGGTACCAAACGGAAAGACTGCACTGGACAGGATTAAGTTCAACAAATCAATAACTATGTTTTGCTCGGTAAAGACGTATCTAATGTCGAGTGTTTGGACTATCATTACAAATATGAAATTTGAAGAAATTCCAGATTTGTATCAGAGAAGACATTCCCATATGTAATTTCACATTACAAAAAACAATAAAAAGTTAAAAACACAACATATAATATACATTTCAGTACCAGAATAACAAAAGCATTCCAATTTTTAAAATTTAATATTAAGTAATCATTTAACATCTATTGAACAAAGAACTTATGACAATGAGTTCATTCATCTTATAGCATATCTCTTTTCTAAGAATTCGTGATATATCAAGTTAATAGGGAAGAAACGCTAACCTTGCCCATGAAATGTACTAAAGTAGAAGCAAATTCTTTCGGGTTGTTTCCTCTGACAAAATGTTGTGCGACTCTAACCATGTCCTGCAAAGCAGTCGAGCAGAATATTGGTGTTCATAATGCAATCATAAAAGGAGCCAAGAGTACTCAAAGCAATAATATGGGATCTTTTCTTTTCCATGTTCCAAGTTTAAAGCACATTAATACACAATATAAGAATAGTTTATACAGCATGAAAGAACCAGGATAAAGAAATCAAATCAACATATCTTTCAAAATCAAAATTACACCAAAATCTAGGCATGAAGAGGATACTTGAGATGTATGCACTGAAATTGTTGAGATACAACAAACACACACACACACACACAGAAAAGAAAAGGAATTCCCAAGTATATACATAAATATATCATCGTTGTAACTAATTTATGAACTCAGCCGGTACCTACCACCTCAGGAGATTCAAAGTACATATAGTTAGCTAGCATAACATGTATTTCTGGAGCCCCAGCCCTAGGTGCACCAAACTCCGCAGACCACCTGGCACGACAGAACAACATCTTAACACCACATGAACAGAATAAATTGATGTAAACCTTTACTCAAATCAGGAACAAGAAAAAACTGATCAATGCCTCACTTGATAGCAGCTTTTAGGAATGATGAGCATCCTTCAACACATGTTTTTGCTGTTCCCAGTGTTTCAGAAAGTCGTTGCATGTCATCATCTAAATCCCCTAACTGTTGTGGCACAGGTATCTTAGGAAATTGTTTATAAATTTTCCTGACACGAACTAACAAAAATAAGTTTGTCATAATCCGGCGAAAGATATGAACGAACTACAATTTCAAATTATCAGAATAGAACATCCATACAAATAGTGCCTAATAGAAGAAACAAGTGATCAGCCAAGAGAAAGTTGAAGAACATTTGCTATCACTACAAAAGGTAAGAAAAAGCAACAGAGAATCAATCAAGCATTCAATTGACATCATAAGGTAACAACTGACCGAGGGTTTCATCGTTATAAGGGAATTTCCCTTTGACAAGTGTCTCCACAAACAAAGAAGCTAATTCTGCTCCACATGTAACCTGAAATTTGTTTCCCCAAATACAGCATCAATACCAAGATTTCATATAGGAAAATTCATGCTACGTTTTCTGAATGTAATGTCGTAACACTTGAATAAAATTTAACCAGTACACAGCATGACACATATTTGGTATTCTTTACTGAAAGCTCAATTATGAAGATTCAAGGTTAAATCATATAATCTACTAAGGAAGTGATCCTATAAGTAGAACTAGGAGAGCGTAACCTGCCCATGTTTCAACTGGATGCATGCACCCGACTCAAGTATATCCAAAGCCTCAGGATACCTCTGAGCCGCTACATATCTGCGAAAAAAAACAAGCATATACTATGAACATTGCCTATCCAAAATGCACTTGTAAACTGCTCAGACTTCAGTCCAATACACATAACACTAACCTCGCTGTAATCGATTTGAACAGCTGCTGAGCTCCATAGTAGTTACCTTCCTCCACAACTTTCTCAAATTTCTCAATTTGCTGCACAACAAAAATCTCAATCAAATCTTTCCTCAATTGAATCGATCAAAGTCAGGCCGCATTATTTATCACATTTTAGCACAAAAAAGAAAGAAAAACAATCAAAATTATTTTCTTCATGGAAATTACTCTAATTCAGAAACCAAAACGCTAATCCTGATCATCATATCCATCGCAAATCACGAACTCCAAATCCAAAACAACATTAGTTTCTCTAAATCTACACGATTCTGAAATTCGGAGAATCAAAACCGAGAGAAAAGCTGAGCAAAGATTCAATCGAGTATAGGAAATTCGAATTGAAGGTCCGGATTACCTCTTGAGCTGGAGGCAGTGTGCCTCGTTTGGCTCTCTCCTTCGACATGCTCTCGTAACTTTCTGGGTTTGCCGAGTTAAAAATTTCACAGAGAGATTATTGTAGAGTTGCAGAGCTCCAAGTAAATCATAATAGTTAAACTTTAATGGGCCCCATACTCGTTTACCCGATTACCCGGAAAATTCTGGCGGGTCGGGTATTTAAGAAAGCTGGGACCTTTTTAACAGACAAAACCCATATATAGCCCAAGCACGCCCAACAAGGATCAAATTGCCGCCACCGGAGTAGTCTCCGATCTCCAAATACTACGCCGGCTTCTTTTCAGGTGAATTGGATTATGGGTTTTCGAGGGTTTTGGAGGGTAGTAATGTTTGAGTGTGCTTTTGGGTTTGCACACCAGGTGTTTGTGAAAATTGCTGAGTGGAAATCATGTGCTTTCAAATTTTACGTGATGTTGTTTACTAGGTTCATTGTGGTTGAACTGTTGGAACCTGGGCTCTAGTCAAGTTTCAATCTTGTTTCACTTGCACCCAGAATCCTTTTCGAATCGAGCTCTTGAATTTCATATAGTAGTTGTATGCATATATATAGGTTGTATTGAGCTAATAGTTCTGCTTCTTCTGTTGTTGAATTTGAACTCATTCGTATTAGTGTGAATTAGTTTCGGTATGTCTGTTGTTACCGTGGAGTTTCTGGCTTATGAGTTTGCCTTTTTATGATGGGGAACCACTCAATTGGTGATGCAGGGTGGAGAGATAGAGAAAGGTTGTAATAAGCAAGAGGGTTTTGATTGGAAATGAGTGCTGAAGCTTTGCAGGTTGCTAAGGCATACCGCCACCTTCTCAAAGCTGTGAAGAACCACGTTGCGAAAGAAGAGGCTAAGCGGCATTTTAGAGATTATGTGACTGAAGAATTTAGGAACAACGGCAAACTGTTGGATCTCTCTGCCATCCAGCAGAAGATTAAGCTTGCCCGTGATTACACTTTTCTTCTCAACAGTGTGCATCATCACAAGGTATTGCTTTTATTCGTTGCAACAAAGTAAACTGTGATGTCTCTTTATATTGGTTTGGTTGCTTGTTTTCCTTTCAATAAATCAAATTCTAATCTTTTGTATTCTATTTACTGGGTTTACAGCAAGAGGCATGGAAAAGTTAAATCCTCTATTTACATGAAACAATGGTAAACTAATGAAATAGAACTGGATGAATATCAAAACAGTTACATTTGTGATGGTACAAATATGTTTTCTCAGGAATCTTATTCATGCTGAGTAATAGTGTGCCAGCCTCTGTCAACTGTGTGACTACTTACTAGCGTCTAGTAGTTTTTCTTCCTTTAAATTTTTCTGCCTAAGAGATTGTATCAGAAGTTCTCTTTATCTTCAACAAGCCTCTGATTCTATAAATGTTTGCAGGACCTATTGTTCTCTTACAACATAGCTGTGGACAGATCAAATGAAATGAAAAGAGTACTTGGAAAGTCGGCTGCAAGTGTTGGTCTTCAACTTCCGGAGGTTTACCAACCTTGATATTTGGCTTGGTATCCTCTGTTCCATTGTATTTCAGCAGAAAATATGCCTCCGCCCAACTAGGTACGCTGGGGAACAAATTTCTACTCATGAACTAGTGTTCTTTGCTGCCAACAACTGCAAGGAACAATCATTTTGAGTACTTATCTATTCTGACAAAAATAAGCTCTTTTTTAGGAGTTCTATTTATTGTCTGTACTCCGTATGCTTTCCTAAAACTGATAAAGCTCCTTCAGTTTAAAATGTGCTCTAAAATGTGTTACTAGTTTTTTCTTTTTCTTTTTCTTTTCTGCTGCGCTACAGATTATGCAATTTCATCAATAAAAATTTATAAGCAATTCAGATGTTACAGAAAAGGTCGGTTTCGCCACATAAACAAGCAAATGGGGATGTACCCTTGTACTTATAATTTTGGTGTATCCATGAATCATGCAATCTCAAAGCTAAGAAAACATTTTACCATAAAAAAGAATAATGCTAAGAAAACATAAGCATGACTGATCCCAGTGCAGCAGAAGCTTTCCCGTTAAGTAAATAAGAATGCTTTACCTTATACTAATCCGAACTCCAGAAGAGCTATGTACAAAACATTACCCTAACCGAACTCCAGTAAGAGTTATGTACACAATTACCCTAAAGCCTCTGTCAAGCCCCAGCAGATTTTGACAGAAGTAAATGTAGCTGAGAATGAGGGATGTCTGCGAAACACCACGCTTCATCATTTGCTCGTTTAAAACCATCTAGAGGAGTCACAGAAGCTGCACACCAACTTTCTTTACAGCAGACCAACTATCTTTACAGCTAGCAGACATCAAAAACCTACTGATTTACTACCTTTGTCTGCTGCAATGTCCAGGCAACAGGAATTTATACTACTCTGCATTCTCCAAGAGATAGGCTGGGAGATGAACAGCTGAGTAGGAATGAGGAATAGGGCCCATTTTCCCAATGATTTCCTTGAATGTGTATTCTTCTGGGAGCATATCAAACAAATCCTTTCCCTTGCAGATTACATCCTGAATTCTTCTAGGGTTCAAATACTCTTTATATCTGATACGATCATTGTGACTGTATGCCTTCATCTTAAATATGAACTCACTGATTCGGCGAAAACAAAAGCTACAATGCCACCCTGCATCTGCCAGGATATCATCTGTCTGGCGGAAGTGAGCATATTTGGTCACATTCTCTTGATACCTATGTACTGAGGCCCTCCAACTCTTGTTGTCCACAAGAAACTCAAAGGAGTAAAGATAGTTCTTGAGCCGGAGATGAAGCACTTGAGGAATATCATCGCACCACCTCAGGAGGTTGATAGTGTGTCTGCTTGGAATCTCATCAACATCAGACATGATCAACAAATCGTCGTCGGAAATACCAGCTTCTTCTTGAAGAAGAAAGTCCAATGCTCTTCTCTGATACGCCTCTTCCACAAATGGGTTTGCTCCTTTCTTGGATGTTCTTCCAACCCTCCCATAAACCAACCGGGGTTCGACAAAGTCGAACACATCCCTATTTCTTGCAAAGTACAGCGGTTTGGTGATGCCAGAAAACGTAGAATTTGACTCCAGGAGAACAAATTTGATTACATAAGGAAAGAGCTCTTTCCATCGTAGTGTAAGCATGTCGATCTCATTACTGAACAACACAGCATCATAGACACGTCTAGGGTACTCACGGATGCCCCAACCGTGAAGTCTGCAGAGGTGAGACATGGGCACATTTTCATGATAATAGTGTGGGATTTCATGGAAGGGTTTAGGTGCTGATTCCCATAATGGCCGCAACAAGTATGAGACCTTCTGTCCATGCGCATATATGCCAAAGATGCATGTTGGGATAAGGAAAATGAGAACGATGAGAACTCTTATATCAAACCCTCGGAGAATGCAGCCAACTCTCGACATGATTGATAAGCTTCCTGATTCATCAGCGCAGTAATCGTCAGTCTTCTTAGAGCAGTAAGGACCTCCTCCTTCACTCTTCATCATCGTTTACCACAGTGCTCAAAGCACAAACCGGATTCTGGCGGCAGATTCAGTTCTCTCGAGATGTCTAATGAGAATGAAACTCTCTGAGGCGCCCCTTTTGTAAGGGACTAATGCTGAATCCATTTCCCTCTGTGAAACGGAGAGAGAATAGTGACGAATTCGAAACTCTTTAGGTTAGGTTAGGATTTCTTTTTCCTTGAGTGACAAGTTCGAAACTCGTTAGGTTAGGGTTTTTTTTTTATATTTTATTTATTTATTCTTATTTTTTAAGAGTTTAGGGTTCGAAAACAAAAAGAAAAAGAAACCCTAACCTAAAGAGTTTAGGGTTCTTCAGAAAAAAATAAAAAATAAATTATGAAATGAATCCGGAACAAAGTTTTCTGAAAAAATAGACAGTGACTAGTATACATATCACTGAAAGAAATCAGAAAATGAAACTAACAAACAAAGAAAATATCAAAAATAATTGTAACAAAAAAAATATATTACAAAAAATGGCCTCTAAGACAATTAATATGAATAATATAATAAAGAGGAAGAAGCTTGGCGTTTTTTTT
>NC_020497.1:15580593-15614811 GCF_000184155.1 Fragaria vesca subsp. vesca
TAAACATTTAATGGACCTTCCTTTTTATTATATATTTTTATTCTCTTAATGAAATTTACCGGTATTGTTATGTTTTAACCAAGACTTGTATTTATTTTTATTGGATTGAAGTATGAAACTTATTTATTTTGGTATTTGATTTTAATTTCATACTTTTATATAATTGTATTTCGTATTTAAAAAAAAAATTTAATTTAATACATAATTGTTAACGGGTACGGGTACGGGTATGGAAACGTAATCCCCAAAGGGTACGGGTACGGGGAATCTCCATTATCTAATTACGGGTACGGGGACGGGTACGGGGATGAAAAATGTAAAAAGGTATGGGTACGGTATTTTGATCCCCGTACCCTACCCTACCCATTGCCATCCCTAATTGCATGTCTTAAACTGATCCACAAAATCCCAACAGTGGATAAAACAGTCAACAGATTGCAAAATCAGCATTGATCAAGTTCCCAAACATATCTTACTCACATTATAGACTGAATTCTTGATGAGGTCACCTCGAAGAGCTTGTACTAATCTCAATTATAGCATTAAGAACAGCGAACCTCATGTTGCTATAAGAGTGCAACAAAATTCACTTCACCAAATACATGAATGTACAAATTGTTACTTTCTTAAAGAGAAAAAAAAATAGTACAAACCTTGTTGTAGGGGATATAAGGGTTAGGGACAGGCCGACATACCCTTGACCTTGAGGGTAAGGGTAAATCCAGAGAGAATCCTTGAAACCCCAATGGCATGATATGAACCTCCCACGTGTCAATCTCTCACCCACGTGGCACCCGAGATTGTAGACCGAGACACCTATGCCTGACTATATAACAAGTGAACTAAATCTAACTCAGTCCCCCATATCTAGATCTTCAAGCATAAAAATCCTCAACCATATTCAGAAGCTCTCATCATCATGGGTTCAGAAACTTTCCTAGAAGTGATCTTGGCCATCATTCTTCCACCAGTTGGGGTCTTCCTTCGTTATGGCTGTGGAGTAAGTTTTCTTTTAGTTACCCTATTCCCAAATCCCATTTGTTTATTTTGGTTTGAAGTTTCATTGATTTTGGTTATTGGATTGTGGAAAAATGCAGGTAGAGTTCTTGATATGTCTGTGTCTGACAATATTGGGATATTTACCTGGGATCATATATGCAATATATGTCCTAGTGGGATAGTTTTGTGATGAGGTTTTGGGTTTTGTAAGGAATAACGGCAACAACATTGTCTGTTTGTCCACTTTGGTGATTCTCTTTATTGTGATCTGTAATCTGGGATCTTAATTAGCTCGTTTTCCTTGTAAATGTTCATGAGTTTTGGTATGTTTTCTGTCAGAATTGTTGTGGCATACCGAGACTGGTTGAATTTATGTTTAAGTATTATTTGGAAACTACGGTGCAATTTGTGAGATGCTTGTTTGGATTGGAATCCGGAGGTACTAAAAATGTGTAGTCGTATTAAGTTGCTTTAAGCTAAGGGTGTGAAACTTCTGGGAATTGGTGTGATATTTCATACCTGATACATGAAATATATGTTGCAGAGTTTGTGACCGATTTTATGTTGAATAGTTTGAGGTGGTGATTTGATGGTTTTACGGAATCAGAATGTTGAGGAGAAATACTGGTGGGATATAAATATATAATCCGATAGTCTAGCATAATGTAGAAATCAGTGTTAGATAGACATGTTGGTGGGATGTTGACCCAAAACAAAAATACATGTTGGTGGGATAGTATAGTAGAAGTGTTCGGTAGACATGTTGGTAGATCTAATATTGATATTAGCAGTGGTATGCCTCTCCCTGTGTTAGGACTTAGGCCAACGATGATGATATTCATTCAACTCCCTATAGTAACAAGTAAAAATTAAGCCGAAACTTCTAGTATGCCACTATGCTATTTTAGTTTGAGCCTGTCATGTCTGAACCTACCAGGGAGATGTTTATAATAGAACTTCATGCATTTTGAGAGTTGCTCCGTCATTGGTACATTTTTATTATCTACATTTTTACAATTACCCAGTGAGTTGAACCTCTGTTAGCAACTTAGCACTCACGTTTGTTGTATTCGAATTTTCCATCTCAGCATTTGTGTCCGCTTGCCCGCATATTGTAGATTGTTGATGAATACACTACCAAATTCGTAAGTGCCTATTTGTAAAAATGGTGAAATTATAACCCTTTCAGTAATAAGCCGAACGCTGTAGTTATAGGGCCTAGAAGTTGGAACTTGATGAAGTGACGCCAAGCAGCCTAAATCTGTTATCAGAAGATGTGTGATTGTTCAGCGGATAAAAAATGAACAATACATTTGCTGCTATTGTTCCCAATTATGGTGAATTGGTGATTGCACCAAATATATAGCGAAAATGTAAGTTTCCTAGTAGTAGAAGGAAGTGAAACAATAACACTTGCCCCGATGTTACAAATCCTGGCGCCAACTCAGATGAATGTCGTGAAGCTTGTTAGTGAGATTTTTGTGATGAAGGAGAATAAACACGATCAATATCTTGGCCTCTATTTAAGGAAAATACCAAAATCAGAACACAGCTGAACTCAACATTTTGTTCACAGGAAAATTTTAAGCCAAAGGAGGTACTAGCCTCTTTTTTTTTTCAGAATATTTTTGGTGACAAATTAGGCACTCGAATCATTCTAGTCTGCTTTGAGCTCCATGACAACATCACAGCCAAGATCAATGATGCCGACTTGTTTTGTTATACTTTCAATTTGGTTTTTGAAGTAATATGCATTTTCCCGGTCACCATCTTCTTGACCGATGCACATTCTCCAGGACAATGCGTGTTGGGATCTTCATTCTCTTTGGTGCTTTCCTTGTCCATTCTGTTGAGCGCCTTCTGCACATTCCTCTTCCCGTCAACATTTCTTGGAGGTTTACGCTTACCATACTGATTTGCACCTCCATTTTGAGACACTATGCTTGGCACAACAGAATGAAACGGGCTACCCCTTCCTCGCAGCAAAGCAATCTCCTGTCACTCAAAGGAATGTACAATTAGTACTTGCGCATGTCATATTCCAAACCTGACAAATGACGATGTTTATTCAGCCGCATAAATAGTGGGAAGAACTCACCTCATCGAAGAAGCCATTCTTTGGTGATGGGACTCGCAGACCTGAGGTCTTCATATGTTGATTTGTGAGACTTGTTTCCTGATTTTCATGTCCAAAATAATGTACCGTATCTGAGGTCTGAGATGTATAACTCCCAAAAGGAATCTGCCTGCTGATAGATCTCTGACTCATAGATGATTCTGAGGACCATCCATCAAGAGAAGTAGCAGATGATGCGTAAACAGTAGATTTGGGTGTGAACATTTCACAAGGATCACTTTCGTGTTCATCTTTGTTTGTCTTTGTGAATCTTGAAGGACTGCTGATGGTGAAGCCATCGGCAGCAAGATCGTCAAGTGAATAATCAACTTTGCTTCTCGAGTTCATTGGACATTCACTACTGGTCTCATTTGAAGCTGGAGAAACTGAGGATGATGATTTTGGGGACGGTGTATAACTATGAGGCATTATACTTGATGACGCCCTCGAGCAAGGTTTCTTCGTAAGAGTTGAACATTGTCCTGCAGCTAGAGCATATGACTTTTGTGTCAGTTGCACACTGTGATCAACAAAAGAAACATAATACATGTTACGAAATTTAATTAGCATCCTTGGGATTTCCTTCGTACCAGGTGCAGCCTTTGCAGATCCCGTCTTGACATGTTTTAGGCCCAAAGAAGACCTCTTGGCTGCAGCTGTTGCAGAGGGATTCAAGCCACTGAATATCTTTGGTTGTTTAAGAGATGCTGTTGGGATAAATTTCCCACTTCCAGCAACAAGCTTCAAAATATCAGTACTTTATCAGTCAACTCATTTTTCAATGATCCTCTAAAATGCATGCACAACTATTAGTAAAACAGAAGTTATTCCTGTCCATTTAAGGAATAGCCGTCTTTTTGAGGAAACAAAATTTTGCCTTTGGGAATCTGAATTCCAAAATATACATATTCACTCATGAAAGCCACCAGAAAAATAATAGATCATGACAATAACAATCACAAGAACTTAACCTCACCTGAGATGAAGCATCATATTTCTTCGAGCCTGAAAAGTAAAATCTCATGTTAGCAACAAAGCGCATATATCATAAGTTACACTGTTACAGTGAAAGAGAGCTCACGATGGACATTTTGCAAGCCTCTTCCTCCTTTCAATTTCAGACTAGCTGGCTTCGGCATAGATGACCTTGTGTCCTCAAAAAGTTCAAATTCAAGGCTTTCCAAAGGAGAACTGCCACTATCTATTGTAGACTTCGACTCCGTGGACCTCCAAACTTCTTTAATCTCAGGAAGCTGATGTGACTCGGATTTCTTGAATCCTTTGTTTACTATTGACAACTCCTCAGGATCCAAAACCCCTATGTACAAGTACGAAACCAGAAATCTATACAGTTCCAAGCTGTCGATATTTGATAACAGGCCAAAGAATAACTGTTAGATACCCCAATTATTTCATACCTGGGCTTGTGTAAAAAGCATTATCCCAAGCTAAGCTCTTTCGATCACTACAGCTCTCAAATTTTCTTGTTCTTTCAGGTTCCAAAGACTCCGAAGGCAATAGTATCTCGTCCTCATTCCCAAGTAGGTTAATTGCATTGCCTGTAGCTCCAGAACTCGTAGTCTGAAGCAGCTCTTCAGGGTCCAACACTCCTGAAAATGTGGATTTAGGCAGTGAATAAAAAGCAACTGAGACACTTTATGTTATATGTATTTTATTTTTTTTTGGCGAGATTATGTTATATGTATTTGATGAGTCTCATAAAAGAGTACCTGGACTAGTGAAGAAGGCACTGTCCCAAGCCAAACTCTTGCGGACATTAAACGTGGATTTGGTTTCTGAATGTTGGGCGTCTTGTGGACTCACATGGTCGAGTAGTCTAAACCCATCAAGCTTCTTTCTGTCATCTGAGTTCCATTTGAAGCAATTTGTTTAGCAATATTAAAATTCATGAACATATGAAGGAAAACACATTGGCTCGAGTGGCTCTCATAACAAAGTAACAAACCCATTTGGCATCTTTTACTGAATTCATGTTCATACTCTTGTGAGCAGAATTTTGTAGACTAATCGAAGCATGATCATCAAAGTTTATGAATTAACAAGACCTTTAAGAATTTCTACTCATCAGGAATGTAGCACCTGAAAACTGATTGCTTTGAAAGTCCTAAGAAATTGAAAGAATGAAGATAGAAATGAACTTCTTGATAATCCCTAGAGAGAGAGATACCTGGAAAGCCTTGTTCTTGAAAAGACATAACCAATGGTTCTTGTCTTCTAGAAAGAGAGTGAGACAGTGAGTTCCCAAGGGAAAACTCAAAATAACAAGACAAAAGTAATGGTTTCTAAAGAGTGATTATTCCGAAAATGAAACGCCTGATTTAATATTTATGAGAAAATGGAAACGCTAATTCTGTTGTATTATCCTCTATTGATTGGCCTTAATCATGACTTTTCAAATTTTTAAGATTACAATTAGTTCTTTCGGCAAAATTTTATTCCAATGTAAACTTTCAACATATATATAATAACCAGGGATCCGACTCCTCTAAATTGAGGAACCCGTGAAATTATGTAAATTTCATAAAATCAATCTAGTTTTGTTTAATCTAGTAGTCCAAACAATTGACACGTCATTCTTCCACAAAATATTATCTTCATGATTTTATCAAAACATGAGAAACTGTCGTTAACTCTAAAAAGAAAAGACCAATCAGAATTAAGTATAAAGTATATGAGCTAATAGCATAAATCCGGACCACCCCCACCCGTGGATCCAGATCCTCTCCTCATATTGCCTAATAAATGAATCTCAACCATCCGTCCAAAATGGATGGTCAAGATCTATACGCGTTCTTTCAGGTGATATATCCAATATCTCTTCTCTCCTCTTCCCCAACTTCTCGTCATACTCACACAATATCTCCCTCTCATCTCTTTCTTCAATCCTGGTTCTAACACAGTCACAGTCACACCCATCATCTATTAGTTCTATTCCAGCAGACCAGAAAAAAATTGATGTGATTCACACGGGGAGGACTTGCTAATCCACTTGAAGCTCTCTTTTCTTTTGTAATCAATCATCAATTACGAAGTAGAGTATGAACAATAAGGAGCTTTGAAAATCAATTACCATCTTATGGAGAGCTTTTCAATTTTCATGACATACGGTTCTCTGTCCTGTATACTTATGGAGTTCAGTTGAGAGGCCTCTTCTTCCTTAGCATTTGTACCACATTACATAGACAAAAACTGAAAAGTGTGGCTCCCTTTGCTTTTTGATACCAATCCTTACCCATTTTGCAATGTTATCTTAACAATTAGACACTCCCTGCTTCTGAACATACAAGAATCCAGTAATTTTTTGGGACTGAATTTCATACCCCTTTTGGGTAAATGGAAAGCTATCATTGGTGTTTTTTTCTTCTTGGTCATTGTTGAATGGATGCTACGAGCATTTGTTAGCAAATTTTCAATCCTTCATTTGTTGATCACTTGTTAGCAACAAATGAGAATACTGAATATCACTTACCATCAATTGATCATCTTAATTAGAAAACCATCCCTTCTCTGAAGCACTACAACAATACTAGAGTCATAATCCCAAACACTGTCAAACAAAGGAAGAAGAAGAAGAAGAAGAAAGCTGAATATACATAAACCAGTATTCGAGAGAACTCGGAAGGGGAGAGATGGGTGTGAGACTAGCTAAAATTTGAGAAAGAGGAGAGAGATAGACGATATATCATTAAAGAAATCCTGAAAGAACGCATATAGATCTTGACCATCCATTTTGGACAGATGGTTGAGATTCATTTATTAGGCAATATGAGCAGAGAATTATGAGGAGATGATTCGGATCCGGATCGTACCCCTGATTTTGGCAGAGCAAACCAACTTGCTCCAAACAGAACGGAGTACTTTCTTTGCGGGAAAATTCTAGTATGCAGATAGGCATAGGCATACCATACGGACTAAAACTTGTGGTTATAATTGGTTATAGAAGTTTGTAAAAAGACTATATAATTACCATTTCACCCCATTTGTCCCTCATAAACCCACCCATGTGCAATGATAGGACAGATTTTCAATCTATATTCAATATTCTTCTGTACAACAGATGAATTCTTTGTGGGTATCAGAGTTCGTATCTGACTCGTGATCCGGGTCAACAATTAACTCTCCTTCCAAATCCTCCAAATCCATAGCATATGCTGCACTTAGAACCTGCATCAGATGTGATGGTTTCGCTTTTCCACCTGCTATTACGCGCGGCGCTTTTCCACTTTTTTTGCTTGACTTCACTCCACTTTTTACTCTGCTTGACTTCTTTTGTTTCCCATATGTGTGTATACTTGTGTCACTAAGCTCCCAACTAGGGTCCCAACTCGACGGGTGCACCTCTACCTCATGCAAGTCTGCTACCTGCTCCTCTGCCTCAAGCCAATTTGATTCGTGCACCTTTTCCTCATCCCGAGTACTCTCTTCGGGATATTGCCAATCCAAATTCTCCTCTTCGCAATCCAAAACGACCGCGGCTCGCAAAATCTGTTTAAGAACTGATGGTCGTTGCCTGGCGCTGGCGCGTCTCTTGTTGTATGAATCTGAAGCCTCCATCTCCATTTCATCAGCATTATTGGGGTACTCCAGTTCATCGTTTAACTCTTGGACCTCCACCTCTTCTATCATGTCCTGCTCTTCAACGGCCATATTCAGCGCTTGGCCACCTCCATAACTTGACATTATCCTGCTGCCGCGCGCGCGTAGTCCTATTTTTTTCTTGGGAAGTCTGAGTTTCTTGTTTGATTCGAAAGGTTCCTCCACAATCTCCGCCTGAGGTCTTATTATGCTGCGTCTGAGCTTTTTCTCAATTTCTTCCAACTCCTTATCTATGGGCGTTAGAGTTGGTTTTTTGCGAGGTGGTTTTCTATCCGGATCCGTCTGACTCTGACCCATCTCTTTGCCCACCTGCAAGTTGAATTTAAAGGCCACATTCACCAAGTCATCGGCCATGAGAACTAGAGCTTCAACATCCCCCACAGCCTCAACGGTTACGTCCGATTTGGGTAATGTATGCTCCTCCGTCAAGGAGGTTCGTGACACCCATTCAAAAAGTTCATGATCTCCATAGTGCTGTCCTGAATAACAGTAGTGGTCATCGCAATTGATCTTTCTGATGCGTACCAGTCCACTCACAATGAGAAACATCTTATCAAATTTCTCTTCACTGGTAATAATATCACTCGACTTGTCATTGTATTTCATCAGCTTAAACTTCTCACAAATTTCTTTCAACCCTTCTTCGTCCACATTTTGAAGATTCGGCACCTAATTAAGATTGAAAAGAGTTAAAATAATCTTATAGACGAATTGAAATTAAGGAAGCTAGTTTGATGGACATAATCTTATCTTACCTGCTTCAGCCAAGTGATCAACGGATCAACTGTGGATAGCTTGTCCTGAACGACATCTATTGGGAGAGTGGCGGGCAGCTTCATGAACTGTGTCATGGAATTATTAGAGAATATGTTCTTCAAGTCATGGACTCTGAGTTCACGAACCTCAACAATGCCGGTGTTGGCGGGGACCTTTACACTACAGGTTGACAAGGGTACAATGGCAGGAAAGGAGGTCTGTGATAATGACCAGTTTATAACCCAATGTACAAGTTCCTCTCCATAAAAATCTCTTACGCCAAGTGACTCCCTTGTACAAGGTCGAGAACTTTCAATCGACAAACTACTCCCCTCTACTAAGAACATTTTATCAAGTGGATCATTCTCTTGTATAATATAACTGTCGCTGCTATAGTTGGACTTGTGGAGATGTCTAGAGATATCTTTCAACAATTGACTCTCCATTTTTTGGAATATTGGTACCTATAATTAGACATATATGTATATTATCAACCGCATGTTAATCTGATATATTGATATTAAGTAATTGTAAGTCAAGGCTAGGCAAGAAATTAACTTACTTTTCTTAGCAAAGTTACCAGGTCACTGGTCAAAAGCTCCCACTCAAAAACCTCCTTTAGATGGGGGGTCCTCCCGTCAAAATATGACCTGAATTTAGAGCCTACAGTCTCCATGTCTCTTGCCGTAAGACCAAGGACCTCAACAGTTTTATCGAGGGCTCTGACGGATTCATTTGATATGCCTGGAAAGGATGTCCATGCTGGCCAAGTTAGAAGTTTTTCACCGTATACTTGCCCTGCACCTAGTTCCAAGGGATCACCCGAATAATCTTTCATTTCAATTTTTACAAATCCGTCCACGATGAAGATCATCTTTTCTAGTGGTTTATCCTCTTGGATAATGATATCATTCTTATTGTACGTCTCGGGCTTAAGATGGACAGAGATTTCTCTCAATACTTCTTCATCCATATTTTGAAGCAATGTCTATAACAACATAATATATAGTCGATCACTATAGCAGAGAGAATAAGAGATCTCTATATATATTTATAGTGAATGAATATAGAATTTCAATGGAGAAGATCCATACGTACGTCAAGTATAACTGTGGAGGAGTTCTTACCGTCTTTAGCCTATTCAACGGCATACAACTTCTCATCTCCATCTGAAGTGCCGATGGAAGAATAGAGAAGATATTCTCTGGATCAACATCTCTTTTTTCTTCTAGCTCTAATTGGACCCATTCCATGATATATGGTTTTCTGCTCAAAGGGATGCCATTGTTAGATAACCACCGTTCTATTGCTTCCCCTTTCTCTTCCATCTTCTTATGAATTCTCATCTTCCATCTGTGTGTCTCCCTCCTTGAAGTCTCCAACTGAATATATGTCTATTCCATGCAACAACAATTAATTAGTTTGGTTTGATATATAGGTTTAGTAACTATTTCGTATTGGCACTCTATAATGCACTACATTAGTATACGTACATCTAGTTTTCGACTTTTTCGTATGTCTACGTACACGTACAATCATGAGCAAAGGTTAAATTTTTTTTCAATAAAACCCCACGAGGGGGATTGTATGAATCTAAAACCATGTTTGAGAGATTGTTTTTTTTCTTTTCTAACATCAGTTGAGTCACTTGGGTGATTAATTAATTAGCTATAAATGTCAGGCTCAAATGAGAAAACGAAACGATAAAAAATGACTAGCTAGGGACCGACCTGTAAATTTCCAATGAGATATATAAATAGTAGCAACCCAATTATAGAAATAGAAGCCGCAAAGAGGTTTTCCCATGTATTGACACTGGTCTGGAGGTTCGATCCAAGCGAACTGCAAAATGAGATCGAGCAATTGAAATATATATTTGAGATACAAAACTTTAGGTCTAAGTATAATATTATTAATGGTCAAACATCATTTTGTCTAATGACATAAGTCTCTTCTTATAAGTGAGAAATCGGGAGTTTAACACTCAAAATAGACTTAGACTCGTTGTAGTATTGAGTTGTTTAACTGATAAAAAAATATATATAGTACTAATGCATATTTCTTTTAGGAAAATGCTTCCAGGCCTTAAGGATTTATGGCTTTAATCATAGGTGGCATGCCAAATCCCATATCAGCATCATCAAATAAAAAAATCATGCTATGTCATTTTTGGTAAAAATACAATCTTATCCTTTCATATCTAATGACTCTAGATTATTTTGTTTTCTATTCTATAAAAAAATGTTTTTGAAGCCATTTTTTTCATTACTCGTGCTTAAATTTAAAATGTGAAATATATATATATAATTATACTCAGTTCAAAAATATGACTCATTTGAATATATATATATATAGACATACATATATTAATTTTCCAGGGAAGAAAATTATATATATATGTATCTATATATATATATATATGTGTGTGTTTATATATAGTTCATCCAATATAAATTCGATAGAGTATTTTTTTTATTCTTTTTTAAAGTTTGATGGAGAATATAGTGAATTAAGAAGTATAAAATTATTTGATTCACCAAGATAATTTTTATTAAATATCGTAATTGTGACCCTAAATCTAATGAATTATTATAATATATATTTGACTCCATAAAGAAATGCATTTAATTTAGTTCATGTAAGGTAACTAAATCAACTACAAAAAATTGGTAACTAAATCATTTTGATGAAAATAAACAATATTTGGTATAATTATTTGTTAATTTGGTGTGATTGTTAATTAGATCGTTATTAATAAACTATATTTGGTATAGGTACCTATATAGGCATGTCTGTATTAAAAGGATACGCAAACATTCATATTAGTATACATACTGTCATGTATAAATTAATCCTCCTTATAATAAGGTAATCAGACAAATCTAAACTTAAATTAAATTCGCAAATTGGAAAGAAAATTTAACATTCATATTAGGTAGCTCATGAAATATTCTGATTCAAGAGGTAAGAAGTTCCCCACTAATAAATTGATTTTTTATAAAGGTTTAAAATTTTCATTTATGATATTGATTTTAAAATGTTGATTTAAGTAACTTGATCACCATACTCTAAATTATTTTCCTTGTTCGTTCAAATCATAATAAGTTTACGTCAAGCATGAGAACTTTTTTGGTCAAGAGATGAACTTCATTGAATAGGTATGAGATATAGTGATTGAATATGTATGTTAAGTGTGAAGTGATGCTTCATTTAATTAATGTCTAAAATACAAGTCATCATCCACATTAACATAAATTAACATATTGTTCTACATGAATAAATACGTACTAGATATCCAATGATGATTTCAATAACATTGAAAAAGAAGCTAACCATCTTTAATATATCGATTTTAAGTCATGAACATATCTTATAATAACAAACAAGTATTAAGTAGTCAATAATGAACTAATAATGTTCCCTTGAAACTTTTTCCTAATAGAATATTCACATTGAAATAAAAATCATTGTTCACATTGAAATTCAAAGTCATAAACATGTCACATAGTAAAATATAAGTTACAAGTACCAATAACCTAGTATTGTTCACTTGGAACCTTTCCCAAATAGCATGTTTCGGAACCTTTCCCAAATAACATGTTCACATGCATTGAAATTCACATTAAAATAGAAGACATTATTTACATTAAAATTTGAAGTTGCCCTTCACATTGAAAGTTACAGTCCTAAACATGTCTTATAGTAACAAAGAATTAAGTTATACATAGCGGATAATAAACTAGTAATTTTCACTTGGAACCTTTCCCTAATGACATATTCACATTAAAATAGAAGTCATAATACACATTGAAGTTCACATTCAAATATAAGTCATTATTCACATTGATATTTAAAGTGATAAACATAAGTTATAAGCAGCCAATAATGAGCTAGTACGTAATGATCACTAAACAAATAAGTACTAAGTAGCTGATAGTGAGTTAGTATAATTCACTATAAACTTCTCTTTCGTGGAATATTCACACTAAAATAAAAGAAATAAGTACTAAGTAGCTAACTATGTGCTACTTGCAAGTTCATTGAGGACGTTTTCTAGCTTAATGTCGTATTCACACTAAAATAGAATAAATAAGTTTGGGGTTTAGGGATAAGAGTTTAGTGTTTAGGGTTTAAATATTAAATATATTAAATAGTTAATAATGAGCTAAGTACAAGTTCACTGGGGACTTTCCCTAATGATATATTTGCATTAAAACGTACAAAACACATTATATGTATTAAATATCTCTTGTATTAATTTCATCATTTTAAAGTCTCATGTATTAACTACTTAGCAAGTTTAAACTATTTTTTATACTCCTCCCCTCTACTTGGTAGTACGTATACTAATATAAATGTTTGCATATCCTTTTAATATGGACATGCCTATATAGGTACCATATACCAAATATAGTTTATTAATAACGATCTAATTAATAATGTCACATCCCGACCCTTAAATTTTTACCTTATTTACTAGCTTGGTTATAATAAGAATTTTACCGTCTCCGTCAATAAATGTATAGTTTAATTGGTCCTTAGAGGGGTTTGGGGGACGGTTATTTTCGGAGGATTATTCGTAGGAGAAAAATATGACGACGGTAAAAATGATAAATTTTAACTAGTAAAAGGTAATTTTTATTAGGGTATTATTTTTCGGGGTGTTTTATTTTTGGAGTTGGGTTTGTTGTGGAGTGGGTTTAAGTTGGACCGGGTGTGGGAGAAGCCCAACACCTATACACACTCACTTCTCTCCCGATTTCCCTCCGCTGAAACTCCCCCCCCCCCCCCCCCCCTGCCAGACTTTCCGGCCGTTCGTCCGCCGCCGTCCGGCCACCGTTAGCCGCCGCTCCGATCCCAAACGGTCGGCCTCCGATCCAACTACCTCCCTAGACCG
The DNA here is from genome assembly GCF_000184155.1 of Fragaria vesca subsp. vesca. Lineage (NCBI taxonomy): Eukaryota > Viridiplantae > Streptophyta > Magnoliopsida > Rosales > Rosaceae > Fragaria > Fragaria vesca. The sequence continues at coordinate 15,593,979 of NC_020497.1, forward strand.
GTGACAACCCCCTTAGCGCCGCCGTGAGAGAGAAACGATGCCCAAAACCGCTAGCTGTCGTGGTGGTTTTCTCGTCAGAACTTTCTCCTCCGGTCGCTATAGCCGGAGCTGCTTGGCTCAAAAGAAAACCCTCCTCCCATGCAGCAACCCCTCCAAAGGTCTCACTCTCTCTTGAGCTAGGTAAAGAGATGTGTGGAGTTGAATTTTAATTTCTAGGGTTTTTTAGGACGTTTTGGTTCGATTACCCTAGTTAGGCTTGGAATTGATGTTTGTGCTAGTTAGGAAAGTTGTAGAGAGGGTTGAGAGGAAGATGCTGTCGAAATTTCTTAGGCATTGGAGGTCGCCGGAGTCGGCCTCCGGCCGCCGCTGTTTAGGAGATTTTTATGGTTTTAAATGTGGAATAGTAAGGAGAGTTTATTGATGTGAATTATGGAATTTTTGGAGGAGTTTTGGTTAGGTTTGTGAATTTCTAAAGTTTGGTATTTTTGGCGGTTAATTAATGTAGAATCCGGCTATAGGATTAAAGTCGTTAAATCGGAGGGAGGTTGTGTTACGGCTGCCGATTTTGGTATTAAAGTTTGGATCGTTTCGGTTTAGGAATATCGAAATTAGGTGAGAATGAGCGTGGTTACGGCTCAGATTTATTTTGCCTGTTTTTGAGTAAGTATTGGAATTTCGGTTGGGAAATTAATATTATATTTGGAACAGGACATGAGGAGGCTCGAGCAGACGAGGCCCCAGATCGACATCAGGCTTAGGCCTAATTTTTTAGTGGACTTTTGTTTTAAATAATATGCATGCTATGGTTATGGTTGAACATTTAAATTGTTGGAGTTTTGACGTCATTTAATTTTGACGTTTTTATTTCTCTTGGAGAGTTACCGAAAAATGGGGTAAATCCCATTTTTCGGTGAGTATAAATATGTATATTGAGGAGAGTATGTATATAAATGCTAGCTAGCCATATGTGTCTGTCCACCTTAATAGCGTAGCATATAGCCGCATTATAGTGTGACGTGAGCGTTGAACGTGAGCGTAGTAGACCTATATGAGTGTTTAATTCATATAGGGGGTATGGACACATATTTATACACCCGTCTGTCCACCTTAATGGTGTGGTGTAGCACGGCATTAAGGCGTGAGGTGAGCGTTGGACGCGAGCGTAGTTTTCTTATATAGACCAATGAATTTATATAGAGAGTATGGACGTGTGTAAATACATACATATATTTTAGAGCCTGAGAGGCTTGATATTTTATGAGATTAAAGTTTTATTGCGTGCAGCATGCATTCGATTTTTCCTTGCAAATTGATTTGGAGAAACATAGATATTTTACTTATTAATTTATCTTTGTCCACTCACTCTAACGTTTTCGAATGTTTTCCCCTGGGCCCTTCATTTTAAAACACCCAGTCTGCAGAGTTTATGTTGGATCTAGTAGGAAACGGGGCACAGTCACCTACATTTCCACCACCTTTCATCAGTAGGTTACCTAATTAACCTACCCGTGTTTTCTTGCTTCCGCTAATGTTTAGTAGCTTTGAATACTTTGGAATTAATGTAAATTATTTCGGTGGTGTGCTCGGTCTGTCAATTTCTGTTTAGAGTTTCTGAAGAATAAGGTTTACTGTTTTAGTTGGATATTTATGTGATGTTTGGATGTTGATGTATTGTTGATATTGTGGCGATTGTGTTTGGGGGAACGGATGGTTCCAGGAGTTAAGGTTGGATGTGTTTTAGTAGGAGTGTAAATTTGAAATTTTTAGGTTAGGGTTGTCCATTTTCAAGGGAGGTTTTGCCAATTTTTCGGTAAATCTTTCCTTGGGAGTGGTCCCCGCAAAATTTACTTCGGGTTTCAGGGTGAAATTCAGGGTGAGTCTTGACAAATAATCACACCAAATTAACGAATAATTATACTAAATATTAATGTTTATTTTCATCAAAATGATTTAGTTACCATTTTTATGTAGTTGATTTAGTTACCTTACATGAACTAAATTAAATGCATTTCTTTATGAAGTCAAATATTATAATAATTCATTAGATTTAGAGTCACAGTTACGATATTTAATAAAAATTATCTTTGTGAATCAAATAGTTTTAGACTTCTTAATTCGCCATTATTTTTTCTTTTTCTTTTATATATATATATATATATATTCTCCATCGAACTTTAAAAAGAAGTAAAAAAATAAAATCTCTATCAAATTTATATTGGATGAACTATGTATAAACACATATATAGATACATATATATATATATGTATAATTTTCTCCTTGGAAAAATTATGTATGTGTGTGTGTGTATATAAATATTCAAATGAGTTCATATTTTCGAACTGAGTATAATTATATATATATATATATATTTCATATTTAAATTTAAGCACAAGTAATAAAAAAAAGGCTTTGAAAACATCTTTTTATAGAATACAAATAAAATAGTCTAGATTCATTGGATATGAAAGGATAAGATTGTATTTTTACCCAAAAATGACATAGCATGATTTTTTTTTATCTAATGATGTGGATAGGTGATTTGGCATGCCATCTAGGATTAAGGCCATAAATCCTAGGCCTTAATAAGGCCCTCTAGCACTACCCTTTCTTTTATTCACACACCTTTTTATTCGTAAAAAAATAACATAAAAATTGAAGCAAAACAAATCTAAGTAAAGGATTCAGGTCCGATAAGAAAATATGCGTGTATGCTTTTATGGCATGTTTATGTGTGTATTTGAAATTTAATTTGAGAAGTGAGAGAATGATTTAAGTATATGAGAATTTATGCATTTATGTACACATGATGACATATGAATGAGTATGGGTCTCACCTCCTGATGAAGAGATTAACTTAACAACTCGGATTTGAAACCAAAAGGGGGAGGTGTATTTAGGAACCAAAGCCTCGGGAAACAATATTTTTATCCAAAGTACTCTTATGTAAATAAGATCAGTCGTAATTAATTTTTTCTTATTCTAATTTAATAGGGTAAGTAATTAAACAACTCAATGAAAATGAGAAAAAAAAAAAACAAATGTAAATGAAATCTCCAATTCTCCATGTACGATTTTATTTTGTCTCTCATACATGATCAATTCATATGTATTGTAATAATTATACGCCAAAAGAAATGCATATGTCATAGGAGCAACAACAATATTGATATTATGTCCATAGAAGAAGAAAAAAATAAGTATTGGCGGTCTCAAAAACAAACCTCAAATTTTGCAAACCCCACCAAAAACAATTTGAGAGCTTCTCTGAATAATTAGTTGAAGCTAGTATACCAAGCTGAAGGATACTGAGATATATGCCAAAATCAAAGAACTTTTTATTAGGGGAATGCATAGAGCAAGCCTCATCTAGAAATGCGATATTTCTCAGCGCATGGTGATCACGACAGTCCAAGTTATTCGGGTCGCATCCATTTTCAATTCGACAACCATACTGCCAGCAAGTTGTGACTCGTTGAACAGCAAAGAAGTACCAAAATGCTCCGATTATCTATGAGATGACAAACATGACTTACGATCAAAAAGACTCTGAAGTATTCTAATTTCAACTAAACAACTAATAGTAAGAATTAGATTCAAACTTACATGACTGGCAAAGATGTATAGAAAAAAATTCAATAGACCTTTAAGCCAGATTGGAGTCTCTTCTTTGGAAGACTTCTTGTAGTCTTGGCACGACCGGTAAATGCGAAAAACTCTGGGTACATATTGTGCTACCACAAAAAAATTCATAAGTTTCCTTAAAGATCCCGAGCCCTTCATTTTGCACATAAAGTTGAGAATGACGACCTGGACAGTTAATTATTTCAGTCTTGTAATTAACGTAAAAGTAAGAATATACACGTACACACACATACATATAAAAGGGTATGCACTTCTCTAGCTATTATTACCTGTGGAATGGGAAGAACAGCCAGAATATCAATCAAGATGTATGAATGCGCCTTAATTATGCCTGGTTCTTTTGCTGTATTATTATTGGAGAAACTTTCCGAACGTACAGCTGAACAGTTCATATAGCTATATACTTGTAAAAAGATGTTCAACAAATAACATATATCTGTCAACGATCTCAGTGAAAGAGCTGCTATCTTCAAGTTGTTGTCCAACCTCAGACACTTCATGTCCTCGTTAATTATAGGGATGTAAAGGAACAAAGGATCCACCAGAACAGCAGATGCTATAAAAAAGACATTCCACTTTCGAATGAATGACCCCTTAGGATCAACAAGTTCCTTCATCGTTAGCCATTTCGCGCTGCTTGATCCTTGTGCTGCATCTGTAGTAAGGGTGTTTCTTGTTCCGGTCTCTGCATTTGATTCGATATTGCTGGACAAGAGACAAAAATAAAACGATGAAATTTGGACTCTGAGTAATCAGCTGAAAATAGTGAAATAGGACTACTGATGATATACTAGGCAAGCAGATCGACTCGTAGTAAATCCTGTTAAGCTCGTCTTACAGATATATAATTTGTTCTTCTTTGATACAGAAATTATTACTTTGGTACAGAAGAAAACATAATTAAAACAATATTCGAGTAAAGAATCCAACCTTGCAGCTTTCTCTTTGTCTATGACTGAAGTTATTATCTCGGGGTCGGCCATAACTCGATCGGACTCAACCTTGAAGCTTTCTAAAGCTTGGGGATCGAGATATCGACATAGATGACAATGCTAGCCAGGAGCTTACAGGAGGCAGGAAAGAGTACTACTAATTCAACTTGCAAAACAAATCCCTACCCGTTGTGGGCCGATTCAACTTGACTAATGACTACAAGACTTGCTATGCGCGCACTAGCTTAGTGTCTTCTGGCTTTATGCATTTTTCATTGATCGAGAGTCTTCAGAGGACCAGAAATTTGTTGGATATCAAGTAGGAGTATTACATCCAAAAACCAAAATATCTACTGGGAATACATTAAGATGAAACAGCTTGCAAGCAAGCATTGGAGCACGTCATCAGGATCAATTAATGGCCTCCATCTGAATTATTTGAGCCTCCGCTTACTGCATTATTTGGGGGACCTCTTTCTGTATGAACATGACTGAAAAATCTATCAAATTCAAACAATTCGGCAAAGACTCCCGTGCTAACCATACGACTAATTAGTTCTAGTTACGTCAGCTCATTACTGATGAACTAGCGTTAATGACGTAGTGTCAATGACGTGGACCAAGTGAGGTACCTGTTCTATACATCTTATCATATGCAAACAAAAAGAGAGAAGTTTGCCGGAACACTGTGGTATAGCTATCTCAACAAAAGTCTATCTAGCAGTGTACAGTAGGATCAATTTAAAGTTATATTCACCCACCGGCATGTCTAACAAAAAGTCATGACATGCTAGGAATAAAAGTTAAAAGATCAAAATTCTTCAAGGATTGTTAGAGTACTCTACCCAACACCTAACCGTGGTCGGTCAGGATGCTAGGAACTTGTTCATGTCAGAATTTGGAAAGTTAACCGTAAGACGTGTTGAAAAGTTAAAAAGCCACGACAGACTCTCACCTTTCAACGCTATGAGAAACTCAACATCAAGTAAAACACCCACTCATGGTCAAGTAATGGACCTTGAAGGCCAAAGTCGTACATGTGACTTCCTCTTTCAACCCGCATTCCTAGAGCGCCGGCCAACACGCATTCCTCGATTGTCAACTCGCAGTCCTTGAGTGTTAACGACCAAAGTCTGGAAGGACAGTCCCTCTAGCCCCATGCCTCTTAAACTTACAATGTCGTAACAATTTGGTGGACTTCCATGAGACAACTTGAGAGCCTGTAAAATATCAAGAGTAATATCAATATATAAAGGTACATAAATATACTTACATTAAGAGACTAGCTTCACTCACTTACCCATGTAGGTGTCTAGAGCCCATGGCTGGTCTTGTCATGATTCCTGAACAGTATCACAAGATGGTACATATGTGTAAGAAAAACAATGGTAGCATTATGCTAAAGAGTGTTGGCACGTCCAAAAGCAGTGGCATGAACATGCCTTAGAAACAAGAGCCATGCTTCAATCAACAACCCACAACCACTCTCAAACTCTATAAAAGGAAAACCCTCCTCGTTCACAAGGAGGACAGACTCTCATTCTCCAAAAGGAAAAGCTCCACCACCCTTCCCTTCTCTAATATCATCATCAAAGGAAAAGTTCGGCAACCCATCAATGTTCAAGCTGGGAGTCATTCTCTAGCTAGGCCTCATCAACAAATCTCAATCCAACTCCTCAAGCTAACGATCATCCGGCAAAGTCAGTCAACAAATCACAAGAAGAGATGAGTCCTCACCAACGAATGTTAGCCCCACAACGATCCACATCGGATTTCAACGGAGACCTCTTTGACTGAAGTGTACACCGAAATTTTGCATCAACAACACTTTACACTCTTATTCCAGATTTTGACCTTTTTGTTACCAACCCAATATAAACTTTACTCACAATATATACCTAGCCACCTTTCACTTTCACAGTACTCAGCACAGTCTTTGTCACATTTCCAGTACTTCTGCAGTAAAAAAAAATACCATACAGTTTCTGGGACATTCTCATAACTTCTGAAGTAATTAATGCATGTATATATATCAAGGGATTCCATGCTGAGGGCCAAGCTAGCCATGTCTGTATGTACATTTTCAAACGAATATTATCCTACAGGTACTACTTTAATATCTGCTCAATTATTCAACCAAAAGTAGAAAATAGAATCTTTTTAATCCAGTAATTTTCTCGAAGGACATTGGTGACTTCATCTGCATTGCATGGGGGATGAACATGATTAAAGAAATTAACCAAGAATATGCATGGAGTCAAGTATTCGGAATTGTAAGGAGTGTTGGGCCATTTAGTGGGATTAACTTATGGACATAATTAAGGATTTTGATGGGAAAATTTCGTCAATACAAAACTTGTTACAGGAATGAGGTATCTTCTTGCGAATATTTCTTCATTTGAAAACTTTAGATAAGACTCTTATAAATACTGATTAGGTGAATCCCGAAATTCAGGACATTAGATAGATCATATGGCAGGTAATTAAGGACAGTAAGGACTTCAATATGACAGATGTTACTACCATGAAAGAGAGGAAAGTAGGTCTAGAAGGTAAAAGTTACAGTGGACGTTTTGCAAAATGTCTGTTTGTTGCCAAGTTAGGCATGAAAAGCATTTTGTGAATATTGTCCGCTTTGAGCGAAAATCACAGTATCATATATAAGTTAAATAAACCTTTTTTGAGCTCCTTTTTGGCTATGATACTGTGAATCTTGTCTGCTAGTTAAACCTTCAGTTTCGGATTTTTCAGGAATATGTATTTTTCCCTGTGATACTGCAGATGATATCTCCAGGTAAATGAATGCATATATGGTACGCTCTTCATTCTCCTGAGCCTGAGAACCTTCTGCAAATTCTTTTTCCCCTATAGTTAAAGCATATGTTAGCAACAAAGCGCACAATGGACATTTTGCAAGCCTCTTCCTCTTTCTTCGAGCCTGAAAAGTAAAAGCATATGTTAGCAACAAAGCGCATATATCATAGGTTACAGTGAAAGGGTTACAAGAGAGCTCACAATGGACATTTTGCAAGCCTCTTCCTCTTTTCAATTTCAGACTAGCTGGCTTCTGCATAAAAGACCTTGTGTCCTCAAAAAGTTCAAATTCAAGGCTTTCCAAAGGAGAACTGCCACTTTCCATTGTAGACTTCGACTCCGTGGACCTCCAAACTTCATTAATCTCAGGAAGCTGATGTGACTCGGATTTCTTGAATCCTTTGTTTACTATAGACAACTCCTCAGGATCCAAGACCCCTATGTACAAGTACGAAACCAGAAATCTATACAGTTCCAAGCTGTTGATATTTGATAACAAGCCAAAGAATAACTGTTAGATACCCCAATTAACTCATACCTGGGCTTTTGTAAAAAGCATTATCCCAAGCTAAGCTCTTTCGGTAACTACAGCTCTCAAATTTTCTTGTTCTTTCAGGTTCCAAAGACTCCGAAGGCAATAGTATCTCGTCCTCATTCCCAAGTAGGTTAATTGCATCGCCTGTAGCTCCAGAACTCGTAGTCTGAAGCAGCTCTTCAGGGTCCAACACTCCTGAAAATGTGGATTTAGGCAGTGAATAAAAAGCAACTGAGACACTTTGTTATATGTATTTGATGAGTCTCATAAAAGAGTACCTGGACTAGTGAAGAAGGCACTGTCCCAAGCCCAACTCTTGCGGACATTAAACGTGGATTTGGTTTCTGAATGTTGGGTGTCTTGTGGACTCACATGGTCGAGTAGACTAAACCCATCAAGCTTCTTTCTGTCATCTGAGTTCCATTTGAAGCAATTTGTTCAGCAATATTAAAATTCATGAACATATGAAGGAAACACTTATGGACACATTGGCTCGAGTGCCTCTCATAACAAAGTAACAAACCCATTTGGCATCTTTTACTGAATTCATGTTCATACTCTTGTGAGCAGAATTTTGTAGACTAATCGAAGCATGATCATCAAAGTTTATGAATTAACAAGACCTTTAAGAATTTCTACTCAGGAATGTAGCACCTGAAAACTGATTGCTTCGAAAGTCCTAAGAAATTGAAAGAATGAAGATAGAAATGAACTTCTTGATAATCCCTAGAGAGTGAGAGATACCTGGAAAGCCTTGCTCTTGAAAAGACATAGACAATGGTTCTTGTCTTCTTGAAAGAGAGTGAGACAGTGAGTTCCCGAGGGAAAACTCAAAATAACAAGACAAAAGTTGTGGTTTCGATAGAGTGATTATTCCGAAAATGAAACGCCTGATTTAACATTTATGAGAAAATGGAAACGCTAATTCTGTTGTATTGGCCTTAATCATGACTTTTCAAATTTTTAAGATTACAATTAGTTCTTTCGGTCAAATTTTATTCCAATGTAAACTTTCAACATATATATAACCATGGATCCGGCTCCTCTAAACTGAGGAACCCGTGAATTTATATATGTAAATTTTATAAAATCTAGTTATGTTTAATCTATTAGTCCAAAGAATTGACATGTCATTCTTCCACAAAATTTTGTCTTCATGATTTTGTCGAAACATGAGAAACTGTCGTTAACTCTAAAAAGAAAAGACCAATCAGAATTAAGTACAAAATATATGAGCTAATAGAATTAATCCGGACCACCCCCACCCGTACCCTGATTTTGGCAGAGCAAACCAACTTGCTCCAAACAAAACAGAGTACTTTCTTTGTGGGTATCAGAGTTCATATCTGACTCGTGATCCGGGTCAACAATTAACTCTCCTTCTAAATCCGCCAAATCTATAGCATATGCTGCATTTAGAACCTGCAACACAAGTGATGGTTTCTCTTTTCCACATACTATATATTACGCCTGACTAGAGGCGGAGCCAGAATTATAGATTAAGGGGGGCGAGTTACAATATCAAAAGGTAATTAACTTTTGTATATTAGACATCATTGTTGCTAAATTGAAAAAAAAAAACAAAGGTGAAATTTGGAATACAATAAATATATAGAGAAAGAGAGAAATAAGTTCATCACTTACAATGTACAAAATACAATGTGAAAAGAAATTATTCATTTTACGAATAGGGATATGATAAAATTTCATTAACGTACGAGAAATAAATTAGATAAATTATACTTATTAACAACAAATGGTGTTTATGGTTTAATAGTAAAAATTGGCCAAACCTTTTAAATTAGGATTTTTTTACTTCTAATAATCATATCAAACCTTTTGATAACTAATGTATAATTCATAAGTTGGAAAAAATTACAGGGTGCCATGGCACCCAATGGCCACAATTAGGGCTGGCAATTTAGGCCATGTCGAAACCAACCAACCGTATTAACCTACTCAAGACTCGGTAACTGACTTACTTGATACGGTATACCGTACCGGTCTTGGTAACATGATTTGTACTTGGTATTGAAATTTTCATATCATCGGTATACCATACTAACCATATATGTGTACTTATACAAAATTACACTCGTATCTATGTAGGAAACGAGAATTGAACCTCTAACATATTACAAATAACCTTCGCTCCCAACCACTGAAGCACAATACGCCTATTTTATATTTATAACATCCTACATATATAAAGAATACAAAATGTTAAGAATCCATTGCGGAAGTGAGACTCGAACTTTAAACCTCTTCCAAACAACTCTCACTCTCAACTACTAAAGCATAAGACGCTATTATTATAATATATGTATTGTTTTATATTTATAACATCCTAGCATAGAAGGAAAGGAGAGCAGCGGCTTCTCTTAACTCATATGCAAAATGATCTTGTCCGGTGGCGGCCTTAGGTCAAGGCTGGCCTCTTGGCCATGCCAATACCTCATGGTTTTGCTATCGGACGGGATTTGAAATTTGACCAACAGCTTGAGAGAGGAGGACCGGCGAGAGTTGTTGGTTAAAGGTTTTCTAGGGCAGCTGGATTGTAAGGCATGATTGGATTCGCCGATTGCTTTCTTGAGTTTTGCTTTTTCATCTGAAATTTCCAGATCTTGTGGCTCACAGTAAGGCTAAGACGGTTGGGCAGATTGATGATGGTCGTGAGGATGCAGCGGGCTTGGAAATTGCTGGTCTTTATGTAGCTGTTGTGGATCTTGTCAGACTGTGATGGTGACGTTGTTGGGCAACTCTATGGATTTCGTGGAGGTAGTGACGGAGATGATGAGACGGTGTAGGACGGGTAGCGGTCGGCGTGGGAGGTTGGTTTTGGTGGTGGCTGGCACGGGTCAACCTTCAACTGGGCTTTCTGGGTTGTTTTGGTTTCTAAGTTGGGCTAGGGTTTTTGTCATAGTCCAATTTTAAGTATTTAGCTAGTCTATTTACAGTAATTCCTTTTGTTAGGAACCTAAGCATTTGTGTGTCTAGTATTTCTTGCTTTTCTGTTAGAAATAAGTGAACAGAATCTTTGTAATGAACGGTGCTAGCATGCCACGTCCTTAACTTGCCCAAATGTTTGGCAAGGGAAGACATGTATCCGTGTCATTCTAGCTTGAGTATCAATGAAATTGCCGTATGGCTTTACCTGTCAAAAAATGTTTATAACATCCTATAGATATAAATATAATTAAAATATAAAATGTTTAAATTTTGGCTAGAGGTATGTTTCGAAAAATATGACCACATACCACCAGTCGACCAAAGCTATCATTGCATTGTATTTGTGCAAAAATTATATTTATCAATTTAGTTTTTGGGCCACAATCTAAACTTAGTAGAGGCCTATTATCAACCGAGTATCAACCGTACCAACTAAGTCGGTATACCAACTTTGGCAGTTGGTTTTGGTAAAGAATTTTACCTACCAATCATAAGTTGGTTAGTACATGATATTAATAAATAAAGTCGGTATACCTACCAATGCTAGCCCTAGCCTCAATGCAACTCCGCCCATGCGCCTGACTGCCCTTTCCCACTTGACTTCACTCTAGTGACTCCACTTTTTACTTTGCTTGACTTCTTTTTTGTTCTACTTAGCCCCTAACTTGATGGGTGCACCTCTACCTCATGCAAATCTGATACCTGCTCCTCTGCCTCAAGCCAATCTGATTCGTGCACCTTTTCCTCATCCCGAATACTCTCTTGCCAATCCAAACTCTCCTCCTCGCAATCCAAAACGACCGTGGCTCGCAAAATCTGTTTAAGAACTGATGGTCGTTGCCTAGCGCTGGCGCATCTCTTGTTGTATGAATCTGAAGCCTCCATCTCCATTTCATCAGAGCATTATCAGGCCCGGCCCGAGCGCAATGTGGCCCGTGCGACCGCACGGGGCCCAGACCAACAAAAGCACATCAATGCCCAGCCTTCGTCCTTCTTTGTCACGTTGCTAATGGCCATTCGTCCTTCTTTGTCAGTTGTCACGTTGCTAATTGGCCTTAATTGGCCCAATATAGCCTTTGTGATTCGAACCTTGTTTGCTCAAGATGAATACATGCAACACAACCATTCCAACCACGCACCAACTTGTTCTCTATCTTCATATTTTTATGGTTAACATATACCTCATGGTTTATTTTTTATTTTTCATTGGCTTGTTTTATAGTAATTAATCAGATTAAATATCTTAAATATAAACTATTAATGTTATATAGGAGAACTTGTAAAGTACTAAGGTTTAATTATCTTGTTCAAGAAAAAGATTAGAAATATCTATTGAATTATGATTCGTGATGTATCTAACATATACTAAGACTAATAGACATTTCTTAAAGATATAAGGAATTCACGTTATTCTACAAGTTTCTAGAGTTTTTATTGAAGTTTTCCGTTCTACTCTTGATCAAGCACTTCAAACTGTGAATCTATCAGCAACATGATGCTGATAAAGGAATGGTGTACGAACTCTTGAGGAGATGGTATTATTGGAGTACTCCAGTTCATCGTTTAACTCTTGGACCTCCACCTCTGCTATCATGCCCTGCTCTTTAAAGGCCATACTCACTTCATGAATTAACTTTTCCATAATTTGACGTTTTATTGCCGCTCTTCTCTTGGGAGGTTTGAGTTTCTTGTTTGATACCAAAGTTGGTTTTTTGAGAGGTGGTTTTCTATCCAGATCCGTCTGACTCTGACCCGTCTTTTTGCCCACCTGCAAGTTGAATTTAGAGGCCACATTCACCAAGTCATCGGCCATGAGAACTAGAGCTTCAACATCCCCCACAGCCTCAACGGTTACGTCCGATTTGGGTAATGTATACTCCCCCGTCAAGGAGGTTCGTGACAACCATTCAAAAAGTTCATGATCTCCATAGTGCTGTCCTGAATAACAGAAGTGGTCATCGCACTTGATCTTTCTGATGCGTAACAGTCCACTCACAATGAGAAACATCTTATCAAATTTGTTCTCCCCACTGGTAATAATATCCCGCGACTTGTCATTGTATTTCATCAGCTTAAACTTCTCGCAAATTTCTTTCAACCCTTCTTCGTCCACATTTTGAAGATTCGGCACCTAATTAAGATTGAAAAGAGTTAAAATAATCTTATAGACGAATTGAAATTAAGGAAGCTAGGACATAATCTTACCTTACCTGCTTCAGCCAAGTGATCAACGGATCAAATGGGGATAGCTTGTCCTGAACATCCATTGGGAGATTGGCAGGCAGCTTCATGAACTGCGTCATGGAATTATTAGAGAATATGTTTCTCAAGTCATGGACTCTGAGTTCACGAACCTCAACAATGACGGTGTTGGCGGGGACCTTTACGCTACAGGTTGACAAGGGTACATTGGCAGGAAAGGAGGTCTGTGATGATGACCAGTTTATAACCCAATGTACAAGTTCCTCTCCATAAAAATCTCTTACGCCAAGTGACTCCCTTGTACAAGGTCGAGAACTTTCAATCGACAAACTACTCCCCTCTACTAAGAAGAACATTTTATCAAGTGGATGAGTCTCTTGTATAATATAACTGTCACTGCTATAGTTGGACTTGGAGAGATGTCTAGAGATCTCTTTCAACACTTGACTGTCCATTCTTTGGAATATTGGTACCTGGAATTAGACATATATGTATATTATCAACTGCATGTTAATGTGATATATTGATATTAAGTAATTATAAGTAATTAAGTAATTAGAAATTAACTTACTTTTCTTAGCAGCTTTACCAGGTCACTGGTCAAAAGCTCCCACTTAGCCTCCTTTAGAGGGGGGTTCCTCTTGCGAAAATGTTGCCTGAATTTAGAGCCTACAGTCTCCATGTCACTTGCCGTAAGAACAAGGACCTCAACAGTTTCAGTGAAGGCTCTGACGGATTCATTTGATCTGCCTGGAAAGGATGTCCATGCTGGCCAAGTTAGAAGTTTTTCACCGTATACTTGCCCTGCACCTAGTTCCAAGGGATCACCCGAATAATCTTTCATTTCAATTTTTACAAATCCGTCCACGATGAAGATCATCTTTTCTAGTGGTTTATCCTCTTGGATAATGATATCATTCTTATTGTACTTCTCGGGGTTAAGATGGACAGAGATTTCTCTCAATACTTTTTCATCCATATTTTGAAGCAATGGCATCTATAACAACATAATATATAGTCGATCACTATTAACAGAGAAATTAAGAGATCTCTATATATATTTATAGTGAATGAATATAGAAATTTCAATGGAGAAGATCCAAACGTACGTCAAGCATATTCTTACCCTCTTTAGCCTATTCAACGGCATACAGCTTCTCATCTCCTTCTGATGTGCCAATGGAAGAATAGAGAAGATATTCTCTGTATCAACATCTCTTTCTTCTTCTAGCTCTACTTGGACCCTTTTCATGATATATGGTTTTCTGCTCAAAGGGATGCCATTGTTAGATAACCAACGTTCTACTGCTTCCCCTTTCTCTTCCATCTTCTTATGAATTTTCATATTCCATCTGTGTGTCGCCCTCCTTGAAGTCTCCAACTGCATATATGTCTATTCCATGCAACAACAATTAATTAGTTTGGTTTGATATATAGGTTTACTAAGTATTTCGTATTGGCACTCTATAATGCACTACATTGGTATACATCTAGTTTTCGACTTTTTCGTATGTCTACGTACACGTACAATCATGAGCAAAGGTTAAAAAAAATTCAATAAAACCCCACGAGGGGGATTGTATGAATCTAAAACCATTTTTGAGAGATTGTTTTTTTTTTTTTTCTTTTCTAAACATCAGTTGAGTCACTTGAGTGATTAATTAGTTAGCTATAAATGTCAGGCTCAAATGAGAAAACGAAACAAGAAATCAAGTGGAACGCTTTTCTTGAAGGGATTTTGGAGAAGATAAAAAATAACTAGGGACCGACCTGTAAATTTCCAATGAGATATATAAATAGTAGCAACCCAATTATAGAAATAGAAGCCGCAAAGAGGTTTTCCCATGTATTGACACTGGTCTGGAGGTTCGATCCAAGCGAACTGCAAAATGAGATCGAGCAATTGAAATATATATTTGAGATACAAAACTCTAGGGCTAAGTATAATATTATTAATGGTCAAATATCATTTTGTCTAATGACATAAGTCACTTCTTATAAGTGAGAAATTGAGAGTTTAACACTCAAAATAGACTTAATTAGACTCATTGTAGTATTGAGTTGTTTAACTGATAAAAAAATATATATAATACTAATGCATATTTCTTTTATTCACACACCTTTTTATTTGTAAAAAAAAAATAACTTCTTAAAAATTGAAGCAAAACAAATCTAAGTAAAGGATTCAGGCCTGATAAGAAAATATGCGTATATGCTTTTTATTGCATGTTTGTGTGTATTTGAAATTTAAATTGAGAAGTGAGGGAATGATTTAAGTATATGAGAATTTATGTGTTTACTTACACATGATAGTATATGAATGAGTATGGGTCTCACCTCCTGATGAAGAGATTGACTTAACTCAGATTTGAAACCAAAAATGGGAGGTGTGTTTAGGAATCAAAGCCTCAGGAAACAATATTTTTTATCCAAAGTACTCTTATGTAAATAAGATCAGTTGTAATTAATTTCTTTCATATTCTAATTTAATAGGGTAAGTAATTAAACAACTCAATGTAAATGAAAAAAAAAAACTCAATGTAAGTGAAATCTCCAGATACGATTTTATTTTGTATTGTAATAATTATACGCCAAAAGAAATGCATATTTCATAGCTAGGAGCAACAACAATATTGATATTATGTCCATAGAAGAAGAAAAAAACAAGTATTGGCGGCCTCACATAGATACAAACCTCAAATTTCGCAAACCCCACCAAAAACAATTTGAGAGCTTCTCTGAATAATTAGTTGAAGCTAGTATACCAAGCTGAAGGATACTGACATATATGCCAAAATCAAAGAACTTTCCATTAGGGGAATGTCTAGAGCAAGCCTCATCTAGAAATGCGATATTTCTCAGCGTATGGTGATCACGACAGTCCAAGTTATTAGGGTCGCATCCATTTTCAATTCGACAACCATACCGCCAGCAAGTTGTGACTCGTTCAACAGCAAAGAAGTACCAAAATGCTCCGATTATCTATGAGATGACAAACATGACTTACGATCAAAAAGACTTAATTTGAAGTATTCTAATTTTACCTAAACAACTATTAGTAAGAATTAGATTCAAACTTACATGACTGGCAAGGATGTATAGAAAAAAATTCAATAGACCTTTAAGCCAGATTGGAATCTCTTCTTTGGAAGACTTCTTGGATTCTTGGCACGACAGGTAAATGCGAAAAACTCTTGGTACATATTGTACTACCACAAGAAAATTCATAAGTTTCCTTGTAGTTAAAGATCCCGAGCCCTTCATTTTGCACATAAAGTTGAGAATGACGACCTGGACAGTTAATTATTTTAGTCTTGTAATTAACGTAAAAGTAAGAATACACACACACACACATACATATAAAAGGGTATGCACTTCTTTAGCTATTATTACCTGTGGAATGGGAAGAACAGCCAGAATATCAATCAGCACTTCTTTTGCTGTATTAATATTACTGGAGAAACTTTCCGAACGTACAGCTGAACAGTTCTTATAGCTATATACTTGTAAAAAGATGTTCAACAAATAACATATATCTGTCAACGATCTCAGTAAAAGAGCTGCTATCTTCAAGTTGTTGTCCAACCTCAGACACTTCATGTCCTCGTTAATTATAGGGATGTAAAGGAACAAAGGATCCAGCAGAACAGCAAACACACATGATGCTATAAAAATGACATTCCACTTTCGAATGAATGGCCCCTTAGGATCAACAAGTTCCTTCATCGTTAGCCATTTCGCGCTGCTTGATCCTTGTGCTGCATCTGTAGTAGTACGGGTGTTTCTTGTTCCGGTCCCTGCATTTGATTCGATATTGCTGGACAAGAGACAAAAATAAAACGATGAAATTTGGACTCTGAGTAATTAATCAGCTGAAAATAGTGAAATAGGACTACTGCATATCGACTCGTAGTAAATCCTGTTAAGATCGTACGTCTTACAGATATATAATTTGCTCGTCTTTGATACAGAATTTATTACTTTGGTACAGAAGAAAACATAATTAAAAGTTAAAACAATATTCGAGTAAAGAATCCAACCTTGCATCTTTCTCTTTGTCTATGGCTGAAGTTATTATCTCGGGGTCGGCCATAATTAACTCGGACTCAATCTTGAAGCTTTCTAAAGCTTGGCGATCGAGATATCGACATAGATGACAATGCTAGCCAGGAGCTTACAGGAGGCAGGAAAGAGTAGTACTAATTCAACTTGCAAAACAAATCCCTACCCGTTGTGGGCCGATTCAACTTGACTAATGACTACAAGACTTACTATGCGCGCACTAGCTTAGTGTCTTCTGGCTTTATGCATTTTTCATAGATCGAGAGTCTTCAGAGGACCAGAAATTTGTTGGATATCAAGTAGGAGTATTGCATCCAAAAACCAAAATATCTCCTGGGAATATATTAAGATTAAACAGCTTGCAAGCAAGCATTGGAGCACGTCATCAGGATCAATGGCCTCCATCTGAATTATTTGAGCCTCCACATCCTGCATTATGTGGGGGACCTCTTTCACACTTTACACTCCTATTCCAGATTTTGACTTTTTTGTTACCAACCCAATATGAACTTTACTCACAATATATACCTAGCTACCTTTCACTTTGACATTACTCGATCAGCACAGTCTTTGTTACAATATTTCCAGTTTCTACAGTAAAAAAAATCCATACAGTTTCTGGGACATTCTCATAACTTCTGAAGTAATTAATGCATGTATATATCAAGGGATTCCATTGGCACCAGCTAGCGCAAAATAAAAGCATGCATATATATATATGCCTTTCACCAAAAGCAGAAGTGACACATCCATGCTGAGGGCCAAGCTAGCCATGCATGTCTGTTTGTACATTTTCAAACGAATATTATCCAACTGGTACTACTTTAATATCTGCTCAATTATTCCACCAAAAGTAGAAAATAGAATCTTTTAATCCAGTAATTTTCTCCAAGGACCTTGGTGACTTCGTCTGCATTGCATGGGGGATGAACATGAGTAAAGAAATTAACCAAGAATATGCATGGAGTCAAGTATATATTCGGAATTGCAAGGAGTGTTGGGCCATTTAGTGGGATTAACTTATGGACATAATTAAGGATTTTGATGGGAAAATTAATTTTGTCAATACAAAAGTAGTTACAGGCATGAGGTATCTACTTGCGAATATTTCTTCACTTGAAAACTTTAGATAAGACTCTTATAAATACTGATCGATTAGGTGAATCCCGAAGTTCAGGACATTAGATATATAGATCATCTGGCAGGTAATTAAGGACAGTAAGGACTTCAACATGACAGATGTTACTACCATGAAAGAGAGGAAAGTAAGTCTAGAAGGTAAAAGTTACAGTTAAACATTCAGTTTCAGATTTTTCAGGAATATGTATTTTCCCTGTGATATTGCACATGATAGCTCTTCATTCTCCTGAGCCTGAGAACCTTCTGCAAATTATTTTTCCCCTATAAGTTTCTTGGATGTTTGAGCTTACCATTTTTCTTTGAATCTCCATTTTGACACTATGTCTGATGAACTAGCAGTACTACAATAAATTTGAAAGCTCCATTCATTATACTGCTTACTTATGTGAAGAACTTAGCGCTCTCCCAAATCCCACTACCATGCATGCATCAGTTTTCTTAGAGGCTGAAAAGTATAAGCATAGCGAGCATATGTTACCACAAAAGCACACAACAGAATATGAAAATCTGAAAGAGTTCATCAGGTTCTAACTTCCAACACTAATCTGCACGAAATGTGAATTTAGCGTGCGTGCTTAAGTAGTGAACGACACAACTAACATATGCTTGTTGAAACCCATCAAAGAGTACCTGGACTAGTGAACAAGGCACTGTAACAATCCAAACTCTTCGGGATGCATGTTAGACATGGATTTGGTTTGTGAATTTTGGGCATCTTAGATTGACCTGGAAAGCCATGTTCTTGTTATTGGTGTGTGGACCTTCCTCTTCAGGTCAAAAATAATCTAACACTTGCATGCATTTGTCCGATCCACCTTTGGGTACTTCGTCAATTGATCGAGGCATCTAATACCCAATCGAGAAGTCGTACTCCAAAGTAGTTTCCCGAATAAAAAGGGTGAGTCCTACTCTGAAACAATTATATCATCCTTTTTGTACTTCTTGCTGAAGATTTTTAGAGATTTCTATAAAAAAACAGCTTCATCCAAATTTTTAAGTAATGGCACCTAGGATTAGATAATATAAAGAAATCAAGAGAGAGAAAGAAATTTAGAGAAAAAAATAAAATTATCTTATAGGTAAGAAATTGTACACTACATACACCGTTGTATGACAGACATATCTTTCGAAGTCATAGACAAGTTAAACAAGATATGTTTTCTTCTTCTTTTTTTATGCTCAGCTTCTTCCTCCTTCTTTTAATGTTCAGCTTTTTCAACCACCAGAGCATCAGAAACAGCTTTGTTTCTTTTTACCATGTCATGTCAGCGGCGAAACCTTCAAGCAGTTTCATTTGCTGCACATATGATGAAGAAGCAGTGTTGCTGTCAACTGTATTTGTAGCCATTAAAATCTCAGAGGGAGTTATTGGAGTCATTGGATGGGTTGGTTGTTTGAACATGATAGCAGGATCGAGCACACTAGAAACAGCATCGCGTGCAATTGTCTTCTTTTTATGCTCAGCTTCTTCTAATCTTTCTCCTTCCTCTGTAATTGGGACAGTAGCCATCATTGCAATATGCTTTTGCAATATTCTTTGCAAATCCATTTGCTGCACATATGATGAAAAGCCATAGTTAACAGAAAGGATAATGGACAAGAAAACAAGGTTTGAATACACGAAACACAACCACATCACATGCAAACATAGAACCTTTTGCTCTTCCCATGATGTAGGCAGGTGAAATGGGACAAGAAAGAACATGCTAATACACCGATTCACCAAATAATAAATGACTTGAAGACCGACTAAAATGGCAGTAGCATAATATTGGAGAAGATACTGAGCATACTATACTAGTTAAGCTGAAAATAGTTGGTACGTGAGTAGACAAGTGCAAGATAATTAAATCCCCAAATTTCACTGCACTCACCTGATTCATCATATCCTGCAAGGACATAATTTGAGGAACTGCAGCTTCTCTTGAGAGGGGACTTGAACTCCCACCTGCTTCATTGGAGGACTTTATTGAGTTGAGCACACCTGGTGATGGGGAAGATGGACCTGATGCTTGCATATTCTTCCATTCCTGTTTTCTTGACTTTGCATTTGGTGTTTCTAGTTGCGACGTGGTTGTGGCGGTAGCCGACCCAGATACTTTTGCAGAATGAGGCTGAGCAAGGGGTTCAGACATGCTGGCACCATCACCCTGCCGAGCTTCTTCTGTAATATAAAATTCTGATGATATTGCATAGTTCAGGGCCATTCCAATCCCAAGATCTGATGTCTGGGAGCAAGAGAACTTCTCCTTATTTTCTGTAACAGCATTTTGGAGCTCCCTTTTGGGGACAAATTCATCAATTTCAGTAGATTTTGCATCACCCACAACTTTGACTTCTACCTCAGGATTACCCACATCACTGTTAAAAAGCATATCTAGGATTCTTGCATCCCCCTCAAGAAGTTCAGGTTTACCTTCAGGCAGTTCCATTAGCTGCACATATGATGAGGAAGCAGTGTTGCAGTCAACTGTATTTGTATTTTCAGAGGAACAAGCAGCCATTAAAATCTCAGAGGGAGTTATTGGAGTTGATGGATGGGTGGGATGTTTGAAC
>NC_020497.1:15615839-15665911 GCF_000184155.1 Fragaria vesca subsp. vesca
TTTTGTTAGAAAAATAGAGAAAAATTAAATATTTAGCTAGTGGGAGTCAATGGAAAAAATCCCTTACAAACTGGGCGGATGGGAAAAACCCTTAAATATGGAGGTTTACATTAATGTGTGTGTGTGTATATATGTATTATTGGTGTAGGCAAGTTTAAAAACATGTATGTAATTAATTTAAATAAGTATTAACCGTATTTATATGGGAATGACGGGTTTACAAGTTAGGCCGATTTTTTTTTTTTTAAAATAAGCATGATAATTAACTACAGAGAAAATACACGATTAATTAGGCAAGGTACCGAAAATTTGTACAATAATTGCTGAAGTTTAGCAATCGATCATCAAAGCTTATAGTCACCAAAATTTGGATATCGGATTTGAATGTTATTTATTTCATTTGAAAAATAAAAAATTAACAATTCGTTGTCTTAATTCAAACCTAAACAATGATAGACATAACTACACTTCTTTCACATGATTCATATTACCAAGCCATATATATGTTAGAGAGGAAAGATCTCACATCAGAAAATAGACAAAGAAAAATATAACTTATAAGTGGATGGATTATACCTAATTGTACCGAAGCTTTTTATAGTTAAAACCCAACTTTTTAAAGATGATTAAATTGAGACAGTATCAATATAATAGTGATCTACATACCACACTTGTCCTTGTTCAAGTATCTATAGGCAATGTCGAGTGATTCGAGTCTTTTTTGTTTCTCACATAATGCAATTTAGGATAAAATAGCTATGCAAAATAATTGTCCTTATGATATTCGTTTGTGTCACAATCGACATGATCAAATGTACTCTATTAAATAACGATACTCATAACCAAACTTTATCTAAATAATGTAGGATTCTAAAACTAAAAAAAAATAATACAAGGTTGATGAGCATGAGTAATGGAATCATATGTTTTGATATCATCACATACCATTTTATTTAGATAATATAGCTCATTTGAAAAATAACTATATAACGAAATGGAGTTGGCTCAATCCGACAAGATGAAAATAATCTCAAGAGATAATTTTGATTCAACTTTAGTTGACTCATGTACGTTTATTCCCTTTAATGTAATTCGAATATTCGATTAATTAGGTTAATTTTAATTAAAAATAAATTATTTATTACAAATACAATAATAAAAATAATAAATAGATAATCATACATAATCCTAATTCTAATAGCAAATTTTACTCACCTACCCCTTATAAGATCACATGGAATCTACATTATTCAGAATGGGTTAATAGGTAACTTTTATATTTAATGCGTTTTAACATAATAAATAAAGAAGGATAAAAAATCTCGCTAAAATATTTAAAAATCATATTAATTGCGATTTGGAATTAATTGCCAATTAATATTTACCTTAGTCTTACTTTTACCATGTTCATTTATTTATTTTTTTGTTTCAATTCTCTTTAACGGTGTTAGTATTGGTGTTAGTGTTATATAGTTGACTGCATTAAATGAATGATAGTGATTGGTCAGTCATAATTGGAAAGACCATGCTAATACACCAATTCACCAAATAATAAATGACTTGAAGACCGACATAAATGGCAGTAGCATAATTTGGAGAAGATACCGATCCTACTTCACTAAGTTAAGCTGAAAATAGTTGGTACGTGAGTAGACATGTGCAAGATAATTAAATCCCCAAATTTCACTGAACACACCTGAAGCATCATATCGTGCATGGACATCATTTGAGGAACTGCAGCTTCTCCTGAGGGGGGACTTGAACTCCCACCTAC
This sequence comes from Fragaria vesca subsp. vesca, assembly GCF_000184155.1. Taxonomy (NCBI): domain Eukaryota; kingdom Viridiplantae; phylum Streptophyta; class Magnoliopsida; order Rosales; family Rosaceae; genus Fragaria; species Fragaria vesca. Next base: position 15,617,614 of record NC_020497.1, read on the forward strand.
TTCATTGGAGGACTCTATTGAGTTGAGCACACCTGTAAAATAAAATTCTGATGATAATGCGCAGAAACTTCGGGCCATTCCAATACCAAGATCTGGTGTCTGGGAGCAAAAGAACTTCTCCTTATTTTCTGAAACAGCATTTTGGAGTTCCCATTGGGAGCCAAATTCATCAATTTCAGTAGATCTTGCATCATCCACAACTTTGACTTCTACATCAGGATTACCCACATCACTGTTAAAAGGCATATCTAGGATTCTTGCATCCCTCTCAAGCAGTTCAGGTTTACCTTCAAGCAGTTCCATTAGCTGCACATATGATGAAAAGCCATGGTTAACAAAAAGGATAATGGACAAGAAAACAAGGTTTGATGACACAATCATAACACATGCAAATAATTTTTACATGAATCACATGCGACCGCCTTATCTCTCAACTCGCTGTAAGGATTGTACTCAGCCCTATTTGAATACATGCTTGTAACAAATAATCGAAGGTGGAGAGTGCAAACTCACAGTAGAAAAACACCATTAACATGCTCAGAATACAAATCCAAAGTTTGGAAAATCCATGACAAAATCTTCAACAAACGAAGAAAGAAGAGAAAGTAGCTAAGGAAAAAAAAAAAAAAAAAACCTACAAACAAAGTCGATTTCAACCCCGAATGGCCAACAAAAGGCCTGAAGCAAAACTACACGCGAAATCTTCAAGTTGGAAGATTCGTGTTGCACGATGTGTACAGGGATGATCAGCGAAGCGTGGGCTTCAAAGCCCAGGTCGTCAGGCTGCTCGGCGCGGCACCGCTTGGATTCTCTCAATTCTCAGTTTAGGGCTGCATAATACAAACCTTTTATAAGAGGAAAACCCTAGCGGGTATTCCAACGGGTAATTGGGACGGATATTTTATTCTCATTCCGACGCCATTAAAGGGTAAAAAAATTATATATATGTTTTAAAAATTATTATCTAGGTGGATGAGCAAACCCTAAACTAAGGACAAATATACAAATCATTCCAGCATGTAGTTTATATATGCTTAAATGCTAATCTGTTTCCTTCTTTTTACGTTAGAAGTGCGAAGACATTTTAGTCTGATAGTTTGAAATTGAAGTAAAACTTCGGTGCTTGCCTGCTTGGATCATATGTCCCCATCCCTAAACTGAGTGAAAAGTCATTTCAGAATGTAGTTTATGCTTGTTACTCAAGTTCATGATGAGCTACTGGAAGCCGACAGTAGTTACATGATAGATAGATCATAGATAACACTGTTGGAACAATTTTCAAATTATAAAGAAAATAGTTAAGATTTAGAGGAGAAAAGGTGTGACATATACCACCAACTCACCAAGAGGCAAGAGGTATGTTAGTTTGAATTTGAATTAATTTTCAAACTGCCATAACCCACTTAATTACCTATATTTTCCAAATAGGTTCAGCAATCAAGGAGCTCAAGATTCCTAGAAACTATAATTAGAATCCGAAGGCAAATCCAGACTATCCATATCTGAATACTGATCTGGATCAGGACTCAATTTTGTATTCGAATCCTGATCAGGTGCTGAATCCGGATCATGTTCCGGCTCTGGATCCATATCCTGATCCGAATCATCTGAATCTGAATCCATTAAAAAGGAGGAGGGGACCTGCCTGACGAAATGAGTCTCGAATTGAGAGACCACCTTAGCTAAGTCTTGGGCCATGAGCACAAGGACATCAACTCCCCCACCCCCACATTTATATGCCTGCCACCATATTCCGTCAACGGCGGCATCTAATACCCATCCGAGAAGTTGTTCTCCGAAGTAGTTTCCTGAATAATAAAAATAATCAGGCCGAGAGTTTGGACGTCTGTCGCAGACTATGGAGGATACGACCCCTCTTGTGATGAAGAACATCTTATCAATCTTCTCACGTAAAAATGAAGGGCCCGTCCGGCGGATCATCGCTATATTTCATGGGTTTCAGATGAGAACAGATAGCTGTCAAAACATCTTCATCCATATTTTCCAGTATTGGCACCTGATTAATTAATTCAGAGTCAGTTCAGTTAGAAGTCTAGCAAGTAACAATAATAAGGTACCAATGTCTTGCAAATGAATGTGAGAGAGAGAGAGAGAGAAGCTTACTTTCTTAAGCATAGTCAATGGGTCAAAGGTTGCTAGCTTCCCCTCCGAATCTATTTGGAGGGTGGTATGCTTCATGAACTCTGATTTGAATTCACACACCATGCGCTTCAAGTCATCCGCCCAGATAACATCGACTTCGGCAACACGTGATGAATGATAATTTACTTTAACGGAACACTGGGACAAAGGCAAATTGGCGGGAAAATTAGAATGTGACGCCCAGTTTGTAATCCAATGTACAAGCTCTAATCCATAGAAATCTCCCACGCCGCACTGATAGGAAGATGCTTCCCCTTTAACAGTTACCTTTGCTCCGTCTAATAGGAGGAACATCATATCAAGTGGTTTGTGCTCTTCAACAATAACAGTGTCGCTGCTATAGCTCATATGTTTCATATGTTTTGAGATTTCTTTCAAGACTTCTTCATCCATTTCTTCGAACATTGGCACCTAGAATTAAATAAAGATTTTAGAAAAAGAAAAATCATGGGAAAACTATAATTGAATCCAGTAATGAGATGCACGGTTATATTTTAGGCAACCTACTAAATGATGATTGACTGGGTTAAATTTGATCATGTGGGATGTGCCTTCCACTGGAGATACAGATGATGACTTGCTTCCTTTAGCCAGGGCAGCGAGAGAAACACAACAAGATCTGTTGTATGAGTGCTCACTCTGCTAAAATGCGACCTGTATTCAGAGACTACACTTGCCAAGTCCACGGTCGTGAGAAAAAGGACTTCAACATTCTCACCCAAGAGGTTAGAGCGATCCTTAGACATGAGTTTATAGTCATGCTTACCTATGGGTAATAGGGCAGGAAACGAGTTATCTAATACCCAATCTAGGAGTTCTTCTCCCACGAAATCTCCTGCATCGTCTCCGAAGGACATATTATCTGCTATACATACTGTTCCATATACGACGAAGACGATCTTATCAACCGGTTCACCCTTTTCAATCATCCGCGCCCCAAGAGATGAGTGGTATGTCTGTCGAGACAAGCTATGGTACTGGGATGTATATCCTACTTTTATTTTACATATGCTTGAACAAAAATTACAATGTTATGAATCAAATTACAACATTGAGAACAAATTTACCAAATTTATTTACACTAATTACATGAAGTTAAATAAAATTACAACTATAAGAACAATTTATTCAAAAAGTTGTAAAATGGTTGTACATTTTGTAATTACAATTATTAGAACAAGATTACAAACAATACGACTCAGCATTACCATTTTGACTACAAATATGTTGTAACATTTGTAAATGTATGTATCATATACGGGTAGGCACCATAGAATTTCTCATATCTGAGGCATAAAATGCAGAGAAATTGCCTTCAGCACTTGATAATCCATTGTTTCCAACTTTGGCACCTAGGAGTACCATATTCAAAATCAAGAAAATGCAAAAGAGATAAAATCTTACAAGTACCTAACTTGGCATACATTTTTATATATGTAAATAGAATACAAATGTAATATCAATCTTCCATATACCGTACGCAAATGATCGATTTATGGCCTCAATGAGGCATAAGATTTATAGCCGCATTCTTATGTGTCATGCTATGCAATCTTGGATTGGGATCCTCTCAACATGGGAGATACATTATATTGCCTCATGATGAGGAGATCCGAGCCATCCAATCTTAACACACCATCTTATCCTTCCTAAATCTAATAACAATGTTATTTTGACTTAAAAAGACTACTACCACAAATCATAAACGTCATGGAGCCCCCCTATCATTGTCCCTAGCCTGTAGTATATTGATCTATGTTGTAATTAACTTACTTCTTTAGTGTCGGTGAGTTGTGACATGTTGGTAAGTTATAATTCAATTCATTGGCATATATATGTAAAACAGTAAACGTACAATGGCTTAAGAATTAAACAAATGTTCCTTAAACAAAACAAAACAAAAAAGTAGCTTGCTTTCCCTAGCATCGCCACCCGGTCGGTATCCAAAATACTCCCTTAGCATCAGATAGAAGGGTGATCTCTCCACCAAGTTCTGATCTGAATTTGCAGCCTACATGCTCCATGTCACTCGCCATGAGAACAAGGACTTTAACATTACCAATGGCTCTAGCCGACTCATTTGACATACCTGGAAAAGATGTCCATGCTGGCCAACAGAGAACTTGTTCACCATATATCTGTCCCGCACCTCGTTGCAATGTACAAGACGCATCCCTCTTTTCTATGCTTACAAGTCCACCTACAATGAAGATCATCATTTCAAGCGGCTCATCCTCAGCAATAACAACATCATCCTTTTCGTACTTCTTGGGCTGAAGATATTGATAGGAGCATAAAATGCGACGATTTTATAGTTTAACCTTTGCATTTAACTTAGCTATTTTCCTTTAAAAATATCGTTTTAACTTTGTTATCTTCTTAGGTACTTCGTGGCGCAAGATAATGCAAATATGTGCTCAAGTGATGCAAGCAAGGCTTCCAATACGAAGTAGAGATATCAAGAATGGAGATTGATCACTCACATGGTCAAAAATATCAAGGAAAGGCGATGGAACCACTTTACCAAAATAGAAGCTGCAAACACAAAAAGCTGAAAAATGGTTTCTGCTTATTTTCTCCGGTTTTCAAGGCTTATTTCCATGCGTTTCCGAGAATGGTTTCACCAAGATGACTGCCCATATTTGTAGAGGAGCATTTGTAGATCAATTTGGACTCAAGAATCATCCAAATCGGTGATGTCATCTGGGAGTTATGAAGCTCCAAAGTTGGACAGAAAATCAGCAGTTCCGGGAAAGCTGTGCAGCAGTCAAGTTCAAGACAGTTTTTGGGCTGGATTCTGAGAAGCTTTCTTGGGGGTTTTTGCACGATTTTGAAGGGTGACATTATTAATATAATTTTCCCAAAAACCAAGCCCAGATTATGTGTGGAAGACATTCAAAAGATGGCCCAAACATTGATTCTAGTAAAAGAAGGAAGCTTTGAAGACTTGGAGACTACTTAAAGCAAAACCCTAATACCAGAACGAATATAAGCTGTCATACTGCAAGAGAGCCTTCACGTTGCTGCATCGCACAAGAATCCATCAAGGAGAAGTCGCCAAGATCATCGTCACTCCTTCCATTCACAGTCTTCTTCTTCCCTTTGTAATTTTTAACTTTCGAATATGATTTATTTTCTCTGTGTGATTTCTACAACGATGTGTGGCTAGTTTATCTTAGTTAGGGGTGGAGGTTTGAAGCCCCGAATTATGCAATAAACTTTGTTTCACAACCTTGATTTCGTAATTACTTAGTTGGATTGTCTGTTTGGTTTTGATTTATAGAGAACTCTTGCTTGTTTATGTTCATGGATGCATACATAAAACATTATGAACTTGTGAGTGGAGCTAGAATTAGGTTGTTTAATCTCCTAAACGGTTAATTCGGCTTAATTCAAAGTAGTAAAACCTATAGGACAATAGGTGAAACCAAATAGAGAGACTTGCATGCTAGGTAGGCGTTCCACACTAGTTTTGCATACTTGTTCAATCGCTTCCATTGATCTTAATGTTTAGAATAATTTATTGATAGGATAGCGTCTATACCTTGATTGGTTATTCTAAAGGCTTAATAATGGTGCGTTCATCTTGCATAAGTAGTTAAGGGAAGTAATAAGAATTTACGCAGTGCGTTCACGGTTTATTCTTGATTGAACCTTTTCATAACTTGGTAATTGGAATCTTGGTTGTGTGGACTTTGTTTTGAAGCATATTCGGTGGTGAATTTCCTAAATCCCTAACCTCTTCTCTGTCTTGTTTCTCAAACTACAAATCAAAACTGTTTTCTTATTCTTCTATCTTCTGTTTTTCGTGATTTATTTAGTATAGTAAACAAACTCCAAATCCCCTGAAATTTTGTTTTCATGTTCTTCTCTGTGTCTAGTGTAGTTTTATAAATTTTCATAATTTTCTGAGTAGTGTAGATTAGGTAGTTAATTATATTTTAGTCTGTTGTTCGTCAGGAACAGTAGACACTTTTGTGACATTGTTTTTGTGTGTGAAATTAAATACCCTCAATCTCTGGCAATGAACGATCCTTGCTTCTTTATACTACAATCAACAATCGTTTGCAGGGTTAAATTGTGAGACTATTTTAGCCGTACCAGATATCCAGAGATTTCTACCAATAATGATTCATTCATATTTTGAACTAATGGCACCTAGGATTAGAAAAAATAATAGAGCCATAACATATCTCATTAGATGGAAATTCTACGTACACTGCTTACACCGTTGTATGGCATTTTGTTAACCTAGTTCTAATAATGGAGAAAAACATGTCTGTATTCCACACATACGTAGATTGAATGAACATGCTTACCTTCCTCAACCTACTCAGCGCCAATGTAAGATACAAATGTTGCTATAAACTCAAATAACTCATCTTAGTACAGATAGGCAAGAAAGTCATATAATTTTCAAAGTTTCCAAACCACTGCTAATTAGTGAACTCTAGCAGTTGCTTAATGTTTAACAAATATAGTGAATGTAAATGTGGATTTTCATGGCTCAAGATCAAATCCAGTGTTTTCACATGTACAAACCTCAGATTTCGCAGACCCCACCAGAAACAAAACGAAAGCTTTACTGGATAGTTAGTTGATCCCAGTATACCGAACTGAAGAATATCAAGATATATGCCAAAATCAAAGAGCTTTGCATTTTCTGGATCTATAGGGCACAGATCATTCAGAGATGTGATATTTCTCAACGCATGGTGATTAGAACAGTCAAAATTATTAGCGTCACATCCATTTGCATTCCGACAGGCATTTCCCCAGCAGGTTGTTATTCTTTGAATGGCAAAGAAGTACCACATTGCTCCAAGTACCTAAATCAACATGCTAGTTAGAGAGAACTATAACTGAGTAAACAAAAAATAGAGATATAACTTCACTTGTGAGGGGAAAAGTTACTAAACAATGGTAAAAAGATGATACCTACTCTTCTCATAGTATTACCCGTTAAACAGGCACAGATTGCAAGAGAAACTTAATCTTATTGAAGACATAAATGCTTCCTTCAAAAAGAAAAGATAATGCTAACTTTTGTCTTCTGCAACTAAGTCAAGCATGGAAGTATGAACCTACTGATTAGATATAGTTACTGGTGTCATGATGATCACTTTGCACATGTATAGATGTTTATCCTTCATTATACACTAGTTTAAGACCAAGAAATGGCACCTCAATTTATATATGCTCATAGCTAAATCTCATGGCATTTAAACGTAAGATAGGATTTGATCGAAACTTACATGACTAGCAAGGATGTACATAAAGAAATTGAGTACACCTTTGAGCCATATTGGAGGATCTTGGCTGGAAGACGTTTTCGATTCTTTACAGGATAGATAGATACGCAGAAGTCGTGGCACGTATTGTACAAGAATAAAGAAGTTCATAAGCCCTGCATTGAAGGATCCTGAGCCCCTCAATTTGGAAATGAAAATGAGAATCATTACCTGGACACAACACAGTACATATTTTTATCAATTAAGGCTTAAAGTTCTTATGAGGTTAACCTGTCCAAAATGCAAATATAATGGTGGGGGAAATTTATTCCAGAAAGGAAATCTAGTCTTACATGTGGAAGGGGAAGAACAGCTAAAATGTCAATTAGAATGTACGACTGCCACATTGTCTTAGCTATGTCTGGTAATATTTTCTTAAAGTTAGGTAAAAAGGAGGAGCAACTTCCTGACCATAAAGCAGAATAGTTCTTAGACCTATAAACTTGAAGGAAAATGTTCGACAGATAACATATATCTGTGAGCGATCTTAAGACAAGACCTGCTATCTTCAAGTTCTTGTCAACTCTGAGACACTTCATGTCCTCGTTAATTATCGGAAAGTAGAGGAACAAAGGATCCAGCAGAACAGCAATCACACATGAGACTATAAAAATGATATTCCACTGGAATGAATGGTCCTTCAGGATCAACAATTTCCTTCATTGTTGGCCATTTTCCATTTGATTTCATGGTGGAATTTTCCAAGCTTGTCTCCAAATTTGGATCTGCATTACTGAATAATAAACCAAGTATGTGAATTTACATTACTGAGCACTAGACAATAAATGGCTAGAAGAAGAAAAAAGATAAAGGGTGCTAAATACTCATGAAGAAATGGCAAGATTAGTATCTATGTAGGACTGAGATCCTTAAACTATAAATTTGTATTGTTTGATACATTCTTACTTGCTACAAAAGAAAAAAGGAAATGACATTTGAGCCAAAGAAACTAACCTCACAGCTTTCTCTTTCGGATTCTCCACAACAGCAGTCATCTCAGAGTTGGCGATATATAACTTAAACTTATTCAGTATGTAAATAGAGTATCTTGATTCTGTCAAGTGTTAATCCTAAGAAACTTAGGAACCTGTCTCCGGTTGAGTAAGAAAGAGTGGGATTTGGAAAAGGCTAGGAGAGGACAGAAACTGATTCTGGGATTTCTGGCCAGTAATCTGGAAATCTGGAAATGAAATTATTGAGAGCTGATATATATCCAATTCAAGTTGAAGTATACAAAGTTATAAACAATGTCCCATATTAAATATGCAGTACGTAGTCCACTCTATATAAATTGACTATGGATTACTAGTTATGCAGCAGGTTTTATTATTTAACATTTCTTTCTTGAAAAGTCATCTGAATTTATAAATTGCTGTATTAGTCGTGATTAATCAGTGGGGTTAGTTTAACTGTTTCAAGTATGAAATAAAACAGCTGTAAACACTGATCTTATCATAGTTTAAAGAAAACCTTTTTCTTTGTTTTTTTTTTCTTTTGAAAGGAAAGGTTTGTTTACGAAGGATTAAAGAACGACCAGCAGGAAGAGGAGACCTGGGAAGCCAAGCTGAAAATCGTTATTTGGAGAGCTAATTATTGGTTATTAGTTTAGTGGAGTTTCTTCAAACATTCTGGGTTCTTGCCTTCCTGAAGAGTTGAGTTGCAGAGAGAAATGTAATTAAGATCACTGAACTACTGGTTCAACATTTCTTATAATCAACAATGGTGTCCCGAACAAAGACATGCCAATCTTGTTACCTTGCATCCAACAAGACTCCTCATTAGCTCACTAGGTCGGAAAGATCATCCTGTTACTCCCCTATAAGGGTGTTCAGGGGATACCTTGATAACTCATCATCTGGTTGGTAGCTAAACACCATGAAAACTCTTCACAACATTCAGTGTTTATCGACTGAACTCTAGCTACAAGAGTTGGGAAAGCAACCAATTTCTTCACAGGAACAAACCGTTAGAACTGTCAAAACTTATATGAAGAAGGAAATTCAATTCAGGTATCCTAATTAGGGTGATGCAATGCAACAAGGCTGCTTATTACCATTCACTAATAGGCACCATCCTCGTATGATTGATGAGTTGGGTAAGGCAACCAATCTCTTCACAGGAACAAACCGTTGAAACTGTCAAACTTAGATGAAGGAAATTCAATTCAGGTATCCTAAGTAGGGTGATGCAATGCAACAAGTCTGCTTATTACCATTCACTAATAGGCATCATCCTCATATGATTGATGCCCTGTTTGATGATCGATGAATCCAATACAATGCAAGTAAACATGACATTTTAGAGAGGTACCAACTTGACAGAATATCCCACAACATCGTGTTGTAATCACATTGCCAGCAACAGACCACAGTTCATGAACAGGATCAGATTTCACATCACCATGAGGCAACCCATACCCAAAAGGTAGAGGCAGTCATGCTCAAAACCAGGAAGCGGATCCAGATATTGCAATCAACAGGAAAAGGATGAATTCCATCCATGTTTTGCATTTTCTGAAATCCCTAGTTCCAGGATATTTCGAGTTTGTGACATTTAAACAGCATCCTATGGTTACATAAAATCTACTACTGGGGAGGAAGAAATGGGACCGGAAGGAACAGCCTGCTAATCAAGGACACAAATAATCTTGTAGCCATCAAGGGTGGGAACGCTATCTCTGCTATACATCGGACTACGGGCATAGGATTACAAAACAATGTGAAAAGCAGGCACCTTGGCATTTAACAGAACAGAGAACCCTGGCACAAGATCACATCCGATCATAACCAAGTGAATAAACAGTCTGGTACCTCCTTCAGAAGCTGCTTCAGTTTGGATGTCCTATGAGCAATAATGCAATATCATGCATCTCCTCTTTAACAGCCATGCATCTGTCTTTTCTTCAGCATTCGCTCTCTTAACTATAAATGAAAATGAACTCTGATTTACAAATCGGTATTGGGCAAAAATCAACACAGAAGAAGGTGTAAATAGAGAGCTATATCAGATAATTGCCGAAATTCAAGGTCACAATATCTAGATATATATTTGCTTATAATTCTTCAAACCATATAAAACATTATACCTATATGTATAATCAAAGTCGTACTAAAATCAGACAATAGATTACGAAATAGCAAAAACAAAATTGATGATCAAATGCAAATGCAATGGCAAAAATATTAGAGTATGAATTTTAAGGAACCCCAATGGATGTTAGGGTAAGAAGCCTTTCTTAATGTTTTTCGTCCCTAACCCTTTCAACAGTACACATAATTCCTCTGTATGTTTTAGGATTCGTTTGAGACCTTTGAGTGATACCAACTCAAATATGAAAACAACAAAACTAGTGAAACACTTGTAGCAGTCTAGGTGTATGATAAATACCTGCAAGTGTCAAACCAGATTAACTTCAAATGTGGAGAGGTCTAGTTGCATCTCGTCATGGGTTGAAAGATCAAGCTGCATGTGGTCATGGGTGGAAAGGTCAAGCTGCATCTGGTCATGGGTGGAAAGATCAAGCTGCATCTGGTCATGGGTGGAGAGATCAAGATGCATCTCATGATCATGGGAGGGAAAAACAAGTTGCACCTCCTGATCCTGGGGTGCACCACTGGTAGATGCACCAAACGTAATAGATGGCGTGTAGTTGAGCTGAGAGGGAGTGTAGTTGAGCTGGTAACTTACAGTAATCTGTCCAAAGATATTGAATTTCCCAGCACTATTGCAAGCAACTTCAGCATCAGAACATCTCTTGAAAACCACTCTAGCACGGCTGCTCTCCCTATCAACTTCTGTTTCATATTCCTTCAGAGGTCCAAAGCGCTTGAACATTTTATTCAGGTTTGTTTCTGAAGGAATAGAGCTCACCTCAGAGAAGCTCATTACAAGTTCTGCTGGGGCATTCTCATCGACATAACCAACAGGCTTCTCCGGAGGCAAATCTTGACTCCCTTGAGAAAACTTCTTCCTGGTGTATGGCCTGCGACCCACTTGTGCGGGCTTTTCTGGTTGCCCAAGGACGACAGCTTGATACTTTGGTTTTCTTTTCCGTGGAGCTTCCTCTTCTCCACCATTTTGGATTACCATGTCTGTCCAATAAGTGTCATTCATGTCATCAAATTCAAAAGTCTCAGGTGACCCAAGCACAGAATTTAACTTCCTCTTTCTACCACCGACTTTGTCTACAACCAAGAGCCCCAACCCAGATTTCTGGCCAACAACCACAGAATTTCTAAAATCAGAGAAGAAATTGACAATAGTACTCAAGGAATTGTATTCCTTCAGGGGTTCTTCCGCTGCCAACCGAAGTTGTGACAGCAGTTCATCTAGAGATGAGTACTTTGTTGTATTATTCACTCCTCTAAGAGTATCATCCGAATTCTGGAAGGAAACATCAGATCCCTGCACAGCAGGTCTGTCGGTGCTGGACTTCACTATAGTAGACCCTGACAGTTGGCTTGCTGCTCTCTGGATACATTCACCAATCTTAAATGATGGTTTTGGTAGAGGTGAAACAGCTTTCCTCCCATCTTGTGTGGCCAAGTCAGCACCCTTCCGTCTCTTGGCAGATGATGGTAAAGCCTTCACATCGAACCAATCATTACCATCTTCGGCACCCATTAACTCTGACATGCTTCTTTCTTTCATTTTAGCATACGCTCCTTCTCTTAGATTATGCTTACGTTTATGAGAAGAGCTAGACTTGAGTTCCTCCACCTCCGGGCCAGTCTTCTTATCCTTCCCAATAGAAGTCGCATGCTCAGTAATTTCACCTGGACATGTTTTGCCCTCAGAGAATGAATTATCTGTTTCACTTTCCAACAAATTTCCACAAAATTGGAACTCAGGCAAACTACAATAACCCTTTGAACGGAAGAATGACGTCAAGTGAGCCTTGGCAATGACAAGTTCTAATTTTTCGCTTCTACCAGATGGAAACCGTGCTAAAGCTTTTACATATGTAAGTAGCTTATCGGATTCAAATGAACTTGCACTTGCAGATTCATCCACTCCTTCCACTCTACTCGATTCACTGCATATCCCAGCATTTTCAACAATCTGGAATCTAATCTTTTCATAAACATCTTTTGGTATGCATGAGCATGATAACCCCAATTCTACACGTCTTGAAACTTCTTCCAGAACACAATTGACAGCTTTGTGGAATGTTTCGGAAGTGCACTGCTTCTGTGCCTGGGAGAAATAAGATTGGAAAGGCTTTAAACTAGATACTTCGTTCCAAGCAAATGTTCGGTCCCCAAAATATGCTACCAAAAAACAGTCCTTCTTATGATGTTTCATCGCCTTCTCAGATGCAGCCATAAAATCAAATATCTGGCCAGGCCACCATGGATGGCTCTTCACTTTGCCCCAAACTAAATCTGAGACAGAAAATGTACCTTCATGTTTTTGAGGCAGCTCATATCTAAGTTCAGGCACTATTTCAGAGGTTTCAGGCTGCGTAGCTTCTCGAATAACAGTTTTCTCTTCACTAGGTTTGAGCTGTTCCATATGACTAGCATCTCTTTCCACTTCCATGTCTTGTGTTTCTCCATATAAACCATCCATATCAGCTTCAGTTACCTCAACCTCATGTACAGCATTGGTCTTGGACTGACCAAGATCAGTGGTCACATTATTGTTTAAACTTTCTTCAGACTTCAACTTTTGATCCTTCCCAACAGAGTTCATGCATGCCTTCTCTATTTTTGGGTTCTGACCAATTCCTGAAACCAACTCACCATGATCAGCATCAGTAACTTGATTGTCCACTTCCATTTCTTGCCGTCCATTTAATTCAACCCGGGCCATATCATGGACCCTGTTCTTGTCTATGATATCTTCGGCTTTCAAGTGCTGATGACTTTCAAACTTCAAAAGACCCTCTTGATCTACGCATCCAGGAAGTAGTTTAGCTGGCAGAGATGTAGTTGACCCAACCTGAGCAATATCATGAAAAGTGTTCTCTACACTCTCATCTAGTTTCAAATGATCTTTTTCAGAATTCAAGAGATCCTCTCCATCCGGCAGGGATGAGGCAACTGTATGTGCAGGTACATTGACATGAGTATGGATGTTTCCACCTAGTGACTCGATCTTAACCTGCTGTTTTCCTACTGAATGACTTCCACGAATCTTCTCAGTTTCTACTCCTGCAACTTCAGAAGTCACGGTATCTCCTTTGACCGCGCCTGAAACATCACCACCACCAGCAGAAACTTGCCTTTGTCCATTCAAGACTCTGGGACTCGAACCTACTTCACTAACAACTGAAGCTTTCTCCACAACTTGGGTCTGAACACGAGAATTCTCCACTGTTTCCGAAGAACTTGCACCACTAGCTTTCTTCAAATCAGCCCCACCACCAACTCCCTTCTTTTCTCTTCTCCCACCATCCATAAGCCCACGCCCAAAAACTTCCTCCAGAAGTCCTCCAATCAGTTTCCTTTCCTTTTCAGCTTTCTCCGCATCAACAGCTGAACCAGCACCACCAGCTGCCCCTGCTCCCTTCAAACTCTCCTCCACCGCCTCCGCCTTCCCACCTGAACCCACTACACTCACTCCGCCACCATCCCCACCCACAGACCCCACATTTCCACCCGAACCCATCTCAACCTCAACCGACTCCTCGCGGCCCACCTCCTCACCTTCCTCATCTCCTCCTCCGCTAGTACAAACTCCACCCACATACACATTAGACCCGAAAACCTCCACCATTAGTTCATCCCCATTACAAGACCCACCTTCCTCAGCTACAACTTCCCCAGCAGCACTAACACCCTTCTCTTTGCTCTCGTCCATCAAAACAGTATCTGGGTATATTTCAAAACCATCAAAGAACACTTCTTTTCACTCACAACCAACAAAAAAAATCGAAAATTCTGATAAACCCTAAATCACAAAACTTGAGCAAAAGGACCAAAATTGAACAAAATTACCAAAGAGGGCAGAGCATAGCATACATGAAATGAACAGAAACTGAGTTGGGTGTAATTTGATTGTGTGTTTACCTCTACGATCTTGTCCAGAATTTTGAAGCTTCTTTTCGAGGTTTGGGGGGGTTTAGATAGAGAAACAGAAAGAGGGTTAAAACTCAAAAGAGGAGAGAGAGACTGTTGGTGTTTCGGTGTTGTTTGATTTTGGAGATCTAAAAAAAAAAAATCGAAACGCACCAAAGCAAAATGCACTTTCTTCTTCTTCTACATTGAGTGATTGGTCAGCTCTTTGGATTTATAAAAGGTAGTATGGAGTTTTGTGCTTTTTTCAGTGTACTACGTGTCGTGGTTTCATTTGACGTTTGGGTGACAATCTCTGTTATTTTTCTATTTTTTAAAGGTCAATTTAGTAACATTTCTCACCATTTAGAGATTGGGCAGTGAAGGTATATATATTTGATGGAGAATTAACTCTTTTTTCTCCGGTAACTTCTTTAAAAATACGGCTGTTAATCCATTGAAAAATAAACGTAGATAATGTTATACGGTGGCTCACTTAGATGGATTCTGAAAAGATTGAATTAAAACTAGATAATTTTTGAGTAATCATCAAGATAACAAAAAAAATGTATCTGGAAGAAACCACAATTACAAACATAACTCATCGGCATCGATAAGAAAAGCTATGTTAGGTAACTCAAGAGCAATCTAATGAAACTACCTTGATGTTTAACCACGTAGAAGTAATTAAATCTACAAAATAAAATGACAAAAACATAATAGGAGAAAGTTGAATCCAAGATCCGCCACTGTGGACTAACACCGGACCTGAGGTCTGCTGCTTCAGCTGCTACAGGGGAGAGGCGTCCCTCTTCTTAACCGAGAGGATGGGGATTTTCACGCCACCGGTTTCTACAAGCTCAAAAGCTAATCAAAATATATTCACATTCTCATAGAAAAAACCTCTACACAGAGGGAGTGTACTCCCAGCTTAGAAATAGAATTGTAGTAGTGATCGATCGTGGCCTTGGTTCCATTCTAACCTCCAAATCTCCTATGATAACTGCGTTTATGAAGAAATTCCCCCTTGGATTTTTGCGCTGCCCACAATCTACAAAATTTCTGCATGCTTTTCAATAATACTCCAAAGCGCGATGTAGTCTTGCCTCTGTTTGGGAATTTCTGCGAGACGTGTGTCCATGTCTTTGGCCATAGGTTCCAAATTTTTCTGATTAACGTCTCACTCGTCGTCGCAGTTTGCACCGTCATGATGGGTGTGCCTTTCTTGTCAAATCCTCCCGTTCCCGAAATTGGGGTACCAATTGACTGCTTGATCTTCGATCTTCTTCCATTAAAGCCAGCCGATTTTGAGGAACTAAGCAACAAAGTCGAGGGTCTTGACTCCTCATTGTCATCTCGTTCGCCGGAAAACGAAAGATCTAGCCTTCCGTGACAAATGAGTCTAGACCTCAACCTCAAGGATAGAGCTCGGTTTAGAGTTTTAGGATAAGAGAAAGAGATTGAAGAATTAGGGTTATAACTGGGGATTCGAGGGTTGTCGGAGATAGTGGAGTGGGCTGTGACAAGAGTAGAGAAGCGGAGCTGGGCGGTGGCGGCCGTGGTTTATTGGTTTTGATATGAATATAAGTGATGGGAAAGGGGTAGTTCTAAAACCCAACTAACGAATTTAGAACATATATATATTGAAGGAGGCGGGCTAGCCTTCATTGTCCTATAGAGATTGGAAAACCAAAGAAGGGATAGAGGGTGTTCATGTTCTGCATGTACTAGCGTACGTAGTCTAGCTACTACGTACTCTTCTTTATGGCTTTAATCCAAACCAAATCCTATATAAATGCAACAAGTATAAAGTTTCTATCGAGTAAAACCCTAGATGAAGGAACAGATAAAACCCTAGCCTCCTCTCCTCTCCTCTCATCTCAGGCCGCAAATTAACTAGTTTGGCGGCTTCTAAACGAAATCGAAGCAAAAAACAGACTATCACGGCGGCAAGTGGTCGATGGGGTTATTCATGGTCCAAAATATCACTACTCTCTAAAATATGAGTAGTGGGTTTGTCTACTACCATATGGTATGATAGACAAACCCACTACCATATGGTATGATAGACAAAATATGATATTAAGACTCATGTTTTTTGTTATTATTTTTTCAGTCTTGTGTTTGCAAGCTTTGTAATTTGAGCATGTCCTTGATTAATGAACTATTTATTTCTGCTAAAAAAAAAAATTAGTAGACATGACTAGATTTCAATTGCGATGGACCATTACGGATCCGGATTCTCTCCTAACAATTCTCTCCTAATATTTCCTAATAAGTCAATCTCGACCCTTGACTTCAGACCAACGGCCAAGATCTCTCAAACGTATCTCAAAACCTGTTTTCACAACTACTCAACTCATCTCTCTCTCCCTCCCTCAAAATCTTGTATCGTCTCTTAGAAAGAAAGTAAAAATTTCTTTTCCATTGCTCTGTCTCTCTCTCTTCCATTCCTGAAGTTCGGCCTCTCCGCCGGTCAACAATAGCAACACAAGTTTTAAGCATTGATGACATGCAATTCTGGGCGAGAGCAACCATTTCATTGATGCAGTTGACGCAATCCATTTCATACAAAAACAAATAACAAATCCTTCCTTAACATCAAAAATGTAATTTAGAGTATAAAACATATAAAACCCATCTCAAATTCATCAACAAAGAACTCATTGCTTCATTTACTAATATATTTTCATAGCAAACTAAAATTGTGGTAGCCTAAAACTGGAGTACATCATCCGAATTCAAAGTTCAGTGAATCAAGCTAAGACATTGCTGAGCACACTAGTGAGGACTATATTTAGAGAATTGATAACTAATCTAGATTGTCAATTCATCAACTCAACGCCCCAAGAAGATCCAGCCTCCAGCTCTCATCCACCACAACAGAATCAATGTCCAACGCGAGCACCCAAGTGCCAATCTTACTAGGTCGTTCTCTTCTGGTCGGCACGGAGGAAGGTCAAGGAGTGAGGGCGGCCCTGAGCTGCCGCTGAGGAGGCCGACACCGACAGAGAGCTTGGGCGACGAAAGAGATAGCGATGTGAATAAATTTTTTTTTTTTTCACCTGGGTCGCCTTCTTCTGGTCGGCGCAGAGGACGCGAGAGGGAGGCCGTGTCAGTGCCCACGGAGGAGTTTGACGCCGGCGGTTGATTGGCGGAGAGGCAGAACTTCGGGAGTCGAAGAGAGAGAGAGACAGAGCGATGGAAAATAAATTTTTCTTTCTTCCTGAGAGACGATAAGAGATTTTGAGGGAGGGAGAGAGAGATGAGTTGAGTAGTTGTGAAAACAGGTTTTGAGATACGTTTGAGAGATCTTGGCCGTTGGTCTAAAATCAAGGGTCGAGATTGACTTATTAGAAAATATTAGGAGAGAATTGTTAGGAGAGAATCCGGATCCGACTATTACACGGTACTATGTCACTGATTAAGATCTATAATACAGATGCATAATGGTCACAACATATAAATAAATAACAGTGCAGCGTGTACTTGCACGCCCATGTATACATGGTGGTCAACATTCTTGCAATACTATTTCGCCAATGTTTCCTTGATTATGTTAATAATTGACTTCTGCTTATCGAGTTGCGCGCATACCACATTTTGGAAAGGAAGGGAATCGGAATCATCTAAAGACTCATAAATGGATTTTGATAAAGTACGTTGTTAAAGAAATCAGAACAAAAAAAAGTAAGCCTCCTTTTGCTACCGGATTTTCATGGGTAGAAACTAGAAAGTTTGCCTCTCTTTTCTTTTTGGCGTTCTAAATTTTCCAAGAAAAGAAACACATAATTTGAGTAATATGAGGGTCCCTAAATTAATTGTGAATTTGTGATGCAGTTGGAGTCCTTGCGGTTTACTCTTTTTCTTATGGAAACTAAATCAGACAAGAATTCAAATTCCAAAATCAAAATCCTACAAAAAAGCGTAAAAAGTTTCGAGTATATTGCCTCTAAAGATGAAGAAACAATGCCTAGATTAAGGCAAAACCGTCGCTCTCTCATCTCAGAACTCAAATTAACGACTATGGCGACTTCCAGACGAAGGAAAAAACAGACTATCACGGCGGCAAGTGGTCAATCAGGTTATTCATGGTCCGATATTCCATTAGAACTCATAACCCTAATTGCTCAACGTCTCCAGAAAGTTGTTGATCTAAAGCGCTGTGCCTCGGTATGCAAGACTTGGCGAAACGCTATTGTTCCTGGAAGAGTTCGACCTGATCATTCTGATATGCCATGGACAATATCCTGGAACCACTCCTGCGACTCCAGAAAGACCTCAGCCGAATTTTCTGATTTCTGGTCAACCCGCACTTTTCTCTACATAACCAAGACTCAAGAACCAGGCAGAAAATCGCTTCTCGACGGCGATTTTCGTGCTTCGAAACATGGATGGCTGCTTCTCTTATCTGCAGTAAAAAACTCCGATGGTTCACGGGATTCGATGTACTTCTTTTACAATCCTTTTTGTAACAAGATCATCGAAGAAGTGCCTCAGTTAAATTGGCCAGGAGGACGTAGGGTAATAACAACGTTCACGGTAGCTCCGACTTCTCCTGGTTGTGTCATCTTTGTCATGGATATAGAAGCTAATGGAACCTACATACTAAACACATGTAAGCTTAGAGACACAGAATGGAGCAGACATGCAATATATCATCCTTTTTCCACTAACCCTTCGCTGCATGATGTGATCTATACGGAAGGAAGTTTTTACTTTGTTTTTCATGGAACTGATGTTCCATTATGTGTAGCTAAATTCAGCGTTGCTCTTCAAGATTGGACGGTGATTGAGGATTGTTCTTCCTCCTTTTTAAACATCAACTCTGGCTTTTATGATGGGTTCAGCTACTCCTTTAAGCTGCTTGAGTGTGATGGAGAAGTTTTGTTGGCCGCGGTTCATAAATATGATGATATTTCCAGAATCCATATTATTGGGTTTGATTGGTCACAAAAGGCTTCGACTCCAGTTAGAAGCTTGGGGCAACGAGTGTTGTTTTGGTCGCGGTTGGTAACATTTGCAGTTCCAGCGGTGGGAGACAGTAGATGGTTTGCGAATATGATTTTTTGGAGGTCGGATAGGGAGAAAATGGAATGTCGTTATGTTTACGAGTCTGAAGGTACTTGGATTAGAAGTATTTGTCAGATACTTTCAGTTTGGGATGTGGATACTTGGATTGAACCTCTCGATCTATGGGATAGCTAATCTTTTATCCATCCCAAGGTTCTACATGAACAGCGTAGTCCGCTACTTTTCTTCATTCGGTGCTGATCTTAATCTTAATGAAAATAGAAGGAAACTTGTTTACGTGATAGACAACGCTAGTGATGAATCGACTGTTTTTTAGAGACTATATCTTTTGGTTGGTTTGCTCTCATTCTTTCTATTTTGATCTAGTTTGGGACTCGTATTGTTATCTATTTTGATCTAGTTTAAGACTCATATTGTTTGTTATTAGTTTTTCAGCTTTGTGTTTACAAGTTTTGTAATTTCGGCTTGCCTTGAATATTAGATGACTCATTATTTCTAAAAAAAAGAAACTTTTGGCTTGATCTTTTGTATCTATTGTATTGTATTGGGGTGGATTCAATGGATATTATCTTGAAGGGGCCCCTTATCTTGAATCATATATAGACACACACAACACACCGTATAGAGAGAGAGAGAGAGAGAGAGAATGTAACTGTGTAAGAATTAACCATTCAAGGTGGGTAAGTAATGCTTTATGCAGGGAAAAAAAAAGTTCCATAAATCTGTTACGTATCTAGAGTTTACTCTAGTTGTTTTCTTTGCAGTTAATGATCCCTAGTTAAAAGGGAAGTAGTGGTTTACTGTTTTCCCTTCCATGATCCACGTTTGTTTTAGACGTGGGGTGTATTATTGTTTTTCAGTTTCTTTCCCTTGTAAGGCTATAAAGCCAACAATTTGCAGTTGAATTCAATAAGGTATTCTCCCAAAATTGCAGTGTGTATTTGCGAGTCTTTTACATCCAACAAAATCTAAAGAAAAAAAAAAGTTCCATAAATCTAAGAAGAAAAAAATAGTTCCATCAGAAGCCATGCATGCATGAAATAGCAACCCAAGGCATGGGCGGTGATGAAGTACGTAACAGGAGTGACTAAAATGAAAGATAAATCTAAACTTCAGTGACTAAAGTTTGTAAACATTCATTTACCAAAGTGTCGATTGAGTCTTCCTCAAAAAGAAGGTATCGATTGAGTCATAGATAACTAGATAGGTGACCAAAGAAATATATTCTACCAACTGGAAATCGTTTTAGGATCACATTTGGTAAATTGCAGATTTGTGATGCAGTTTACGTACTTCTTTTACAATCCTTTTTGTAACAAGATTATCGAAGAAGTGCCTCCGTTAAATTGGTCAGGAGGAGGATTAACAACGTTCACGGCAGCTCCGACTTCTCCTAATTGTGTCATCTTTGTCATGGATAGAGAAAGAAGTGGTGGAAGCTATATACTGAACTCTTGTAAGCTTAAAGACAAGAGAATGGAGCAGACATACAATTCATCATCCTCTTCCACTAACCCTTTGCAGCGTAATGCGAAGAAGACTCATGCGACCTATACGGAAGGAGCTTTTTACTTTGTTTTTTATGGAACTGGTGATCCATTATGCGTAGGTAAATTCAGCTTTGCTCTTCAAGATTGGACCGTGATTGAGGATTGTTCTTCCTCCTTTCTAAACATCAACTCTGGCTTTTCAGAGTACAGCTACTCCTTTAAGTTGCTTGAGTGTGATGGAGAAGTTTTCTTGGCCGCGGTTTGTAATGATATTTCCAGGATCCATGTTATTCGGTTTGATTGGTCACAAAAGGTTTCGACTCCACTTAGAAGCGTGGGGAAACGAGTGTTGTTTTGGTCGCTGTTAGGAACATTTGCAGTTCCAGCAGAGGGAGAGAGTAGTGAGTTTGCAAATATGATATTTTGGAGGTCGGAGTGGTGCGAATTTCTTTATGATTACGAGCCTGAAGGTACTTGGATTAGAAGTACGTACTCGTAAGGAACTTAGAACTTTTGATATTGATACTTGGATTGAACCTCTCGATCTATGGGGATAGCTAATCTTTTATCCATCTTAAGGTTCTGCATGAACAGCGTATAGTCCGCAACTTTTTCTTAATTCAGTGTTGATCTTAATCTTAATGAAAATAGAAGGAACCTGTTAAGTGATGGGCAATGTTAATGTTAGAGATGATGAAGTACTATTCTTTTGGAGACTATCTGTCTTTTAGCTTGGTTTTCTCTCACTCTTTCTATTTTGATTGAGTCGGAGATGCATGCTTTTTGTTATTAGTTTTCAAGCCTTACTTTTACGAGCTTTGTAATTTAGATTTGCTCTTGATTAATGAATTTTCATTTTTTCTCCAGAAATAAAAATTCTTTCGGCTTGGTCTTTTGGATCTCTTGTATTTGTGGTGGATTCAATGGATATTCAACAATATCTAGAATCATTTATGTGTGTGTGTATATATATGGATACATACAGTAGAGTGAGAGAGAGGTGCTTTGTGCAGAAAAAGAGTTGCATAAAGAAGCAAGCCATGCATGCATGAAAAGCAACCCACAAGGCATGGGTGGTGATACTGTAACATGAATACAATTAAGCTAGCTAAGCAAAAGCACTTCTTCTGTTACATTTTTCTTTTCCTTTCAATGGTTCACAGCTCATCATTCTGAGATGGATGTTCATGTTAGAGGGGGAGAGAAAAAAAGAGAGATAGAAGAGAATGAAAGAATCTTATCAAAGACCCTAAAGAGATAAGAATAATATGAATTAAATTATAGGAATAATAATAATAATAATCGGAAAGCAGATAGCCCGAACAGATCAGAGATAATAATGTTGCTCTGTGCAGCCACCACGTTCCCTTTGTTATTGCCAATTACTGTGATTAAAATAGAGTACTCTGTGTAGTAGTGCATGCCTTCATCTCTTAGACTTAAGCCAGCTCTTGTTTTTTAAAGCTCCTCTCCTGATCTCGGCCAACTGTTCCCTGCTATTCCACAGCCAAGCACACTGTTTTGTATAGTGTATCAGTTTTTTAAATCTCACATCAACAATTTCCTACTTGGAAATCAGGCATATACTACCGTATATACTTCAATTTTGATACAAAGAAACAATGCAGATTGGGAAAGATGAACAATGTCCAACAATGAAAATTAGAGAATGTTGTAATAGTCTCTAGCGTTTTGGTTGGATTCAGTCGATAACGTAACAGCGTTACGATACTTTTTAAAAACAATGCAGGGGGATTAATCGTAATCCCAAATTTAGAAAATGCAGCTATATGCCTTAAATGGAAGTGTTTGATCCTCCAACTTAAGCTGTTTTAGAAAAATTAAACTAATGCCCAGTTTAGTATTGAGTTTTAGAGATTATAATCACCATTTTAGATAGATTTTCTGTTTGGTAAAATCTTAAAACGTGCTTATTTATAATTTTTTAATTTAAATAACACGATTTTATAAAATAGGTTGGGGTTGCTTATTTAAAACTAAGTTTTTAAAAAATTGAGTTTTCAGGACAAAATGACATACCAGAACTAACATAAGATCGTATTTTGTTTGGAAATTATTCCAAGATTAGATTATGCAAAGTATTTAATAATTTCCTAACTGAACAAAAATCCAATCTTAACTGTTGAATCCACGTGGGTTCTGGCAAAATCGAGTTGGCAATTGGGGTAGCTCAATCCCAACCTCACGTGGCAGAATGATTCATTTCAATTATACTAGTGTGCTCAATTTTGGGGCATTGACTAGGTTGAGCATGTTACGGCATGTGAGCAAAGATGAGCAGCATAAATAAAACCAGGGTGAATGGTCGGAGTATCTATCTACCTGTGTTATTTGGAGCAATTGAGGCCGGTTTCGACATGATTGCCGGGACCGCCGTTGCGACGTGACCTGCGGTGGTTGGTGGGAAGAATTGAGCAGGTAACCCCATTGTATGTGATTGATGGTGATAATGGTAGAGAGGGTACATTGGCATCAATGTGTTTGGACCAACCATAGGCTGGTGGCTATGGTACACCTGAGGAGAGTAATGCCCGTTCATGTAACCCCCACCAGTGCTGTATCCCAGCTTCTGTAAAATCATCCCCAACCCAAATCAAGGAACTGAAAATATAAGATCAAAATGACCCTAAAATAATAGTCAAATCCCTAATTATTTTCTTATTAAATATCTGACATGTTATATTGTTCGATCATTAATCGAGATTGACAACTGTATGTAACGCATTGTTAAACCAACGGATCCGATTCGGAGTATATATAAAGATCGACTTACATGATTGTAGCCCATATCAGTTGCAATGTAGGTTGGGGAGTATCTGAGAGATAAAAAGGAAAAAATATATATAACATTAGGTGCAGTTTAATATTGTAATCATTTACCATATAGATCCAAAAGAACACAACAACTATCGGGGTGAAAATTGAAAAATGGGGGTACAATATACGTACCCATAGAATGGAACAGCCTGATGATGCTGGTGATGAAATGGTACAGAAGCAGCTGCTGGAGTCCCTGCCGGGTAGTACCATTGCACGTGATTTGCAGGTGCCGGCGCCGGCGCCGGCGACATGGACCTTGCTCCTCCACCATTTGATACTTCCCAAATAATAATTATACAGATTAATCAAATAGAAATAGGACATGAAATATTTGTAAGTTTGCTAAGAATCCAAAATCTCACACATGGAAAATGAGCGAGCAGTTTACAATGTGGTATGTTCAATACCTCGTTGAGGAGGAGGGGTGGTAGTCGAAGCCGACCTAGGGCGGCGGGCGCCGAGGGAGGCCAGGTTGCAGTTGGCACGGCGGCCGTTGATGACTGGCGTGGCGTCCTCGCAAGCCTTCTTAGCCGCTTCAGCCTCCTTGAACGTGACCTATACATACATAAACATGAAGAAATTAATACAAGGGTGACAACGGCCGTCGGATCATGCAAATATAATCAAGGTTTGTAAAAGATAGGAAGACATACGAAGCCGTAGCCCTTGGATCTGCCGGTGAGCTTATCGGAGATGATGACGGCCTCCAAGATCTCACCGTACTTGTCGAAGTGCTCTCTCAGAGCCTCCTTGGGAGTCTCCCAGGCCAACCCTCCGACGAAGACCTTGGTCAGCGTCGTATCGCCGAACTGGTTAACGTTGTTGCTCATTGTCATTTGGAGTAAAACCAATGAAACTCTGAAGATGGTGTTTTCTATGGAGAAGTGAGCTGCAGAGAGACAAAGGTTTTGGGGGAGAGAAGAGAGGGAGGGTATATAAGGAGGAGGAGTGGTGGTGGCAATAAAATATTGGTAGGAGAACAGAGGGGCAGACAGATAAGCCTTGATGAGGACTGTGTGAGTGTGTGAAGGTTGTCATCAACCTCTGCACAAAACGGACGCTGATTATAGGTGATAATTCTTGTTTCTCTTTTTAGACTTTGGGCCATAAATAAAATATAGGGTGGAAAAAAAGCATGAGTCGAGATGTAAACTCGAGTATACCTAAAATTATTGAATGTTAGAGTATAAGCCGAAATGTAAACTCAAATTTTTGGACATATGTGTGTTCAAAGTTGTATAAACGTTACACCTTAATATGAGTTGTGAGTTCAATTGCTTTGAATTTCAAATATCACGCCAGATGTTCTAAATACGATGTATGTATCAATATGTATGTACAAACTGAGTTGTAGATCAAGCACATTTTGAATACGTACAATCATTCTCCATTTAAACCAAACCAAACTGTAAACTCAGATGTTTTAATTCATATCCACTTGAAATATTACACTTATGAACCGAGTTGTAAGTTTAATACATTTTAAACTTACAACATGAAATTATTGCATGCTTGAACCGAGTTGTAAGGTTATATAAGCATAAAACCATTGCGGCCTAAGATGTAATATTAAATGTCTGAACCATATCTACCAACTCAAAACATTACACTTATGAGCCGAGTTTTAAGCTTAATACATTTTAAACTTATGACGTGCATGAACTATGTGCATGC
Source organism: Fragaria vesca subsp. vesca (assembly GCF_000184155.1). Classification (NCBI taxonomy): domain Eukaryota; kingdom Viridiplantae; phylum Streptophyta; class Magnoliopsida; order Rosales; family Rosaceae; genus Fragaria; species Fragaria vesca. The sequence goes on from NC_020497.1 coordinate 15,643,105, forward strand.
TTGACCCGATCGAGTTGTATGTAAAGTTATACAAGCGTAAAACCATTTCAACCGAGATGTAACGTCAAATGCTTTAAACAAATCTAAATTGTATAAAAATGGAACACACATAATTCTAGTTATAATTCCATTCATTATGAACTCGAATTTCCTTTAAATATTAAAACAACACATCTCATCCGATATGTAATTTTAAATACATATACACAAAATCAATGTATCGGAGATGTAATTTGTAATACTCAAATCCAATATTCATAAAAAAAAACATTCCTAATTCCTTGTCTCTTCCACCATTTGGAAAGAAAGAATAAAAATTTTGGTGATTACAAAAATTAATAGTGCATATTATCATTTGGGTATGTGATTTTATCACTAAACTACCTTCCAAATCTGGCTCTATTTTGACCCTACCTTGACTCTAGCATCCTAACCTTTTAAATAAGGCATAATTAGGTGACAGAAATGGGTATTTATTTAGTTTCCCTTTTAACTTTGATGTGCTTCAGTAATTTTTTCCATATAAATAGAAATTATATTGGTAATAATTATTGCTAGTTGCTAATCACCAGCGCGTGATCCTATGCTTGCTCTTGGACGCGTTGGGAAGGACAGGCTGATTCAGAAGGACAGCTAAACGCCGTACGATTTGTGTGGTGGTCCTGTAGATAAATTTTTAATTTTTTTTTCTGTAACGAGATTAACGTACATGACGTGCAGTCCTAGAAAGACGGTCGGCAAATACGATAAGGCTGGGTGTCTGGTCGCTCCAGTAAACCCTCACGCACTGGATCATTATACATGCGCCTCCCTGGACCACTAATCACCTGCGCCGCGTGCAACATCCACTTTCCGTAGGCTCGGTTACTTTATAAACAGCTAAACACCTCCATTGCTACAAACTCGATCACTTGTGCAAACTCGATCACTTGTGGTGGTTCAGTTCATTAAACTCTTGAGAAATCTCAATCACTTGTGAGTCAAGAATAGTAACATAAGCAAGGATTCTTGAGGTAAATGTTTTGAATATGTGAAAATCACGTGCTTAAGTAACTTTAGCAACATTTTCCATTATGCTAAGGGACAATGTGAAAAAGAAAAGAAGATCGTTTTCACCAAGGTCGTGGATGCAACAACATGAATTTCTGACTAATAATCATTTTGTTCATCAATAAGATAAAATATTATTCCATCATTCATAATCAATCGAAAGTTATATATCACATAACAAATGATAAAAATATGTGAAATCCACACACCCCAAATTGAAATCCACAATATTTTTTTTTTGTTAACACATTTATAAAAATACAAAGTTTAATCACTAAAAGACAAAATTTAATTTACCAAAAAAAGGAAAAATATGTATGAATTTTAATTTGGAGTATGTGGATTTCACATCTTATGATAACAATGTATGTATATGTTAGATAGTTACAGATAAATAATCGTGGTTCAGTAAAAACTCAGAGTTCATAGTGAGGTAAAGTACAAGTATAACAACTAATTGGATATTCTTAGCTCATAGCTTAATCAACTCTTTATCAAATTATAAGCAACAAAGCGGTCAACGTCAGAATATCCGACGATACGTCTGACGTGCATCACACCGGAGATCCTCTCTCTCTGCTAACAGTTTGATAAAGTGGACCCAGTTCTGGAATGTGTGTGTTTCAGCTTTCTGAGTCTCAGTCACAGTGAACAGATAGTCAAATGCATGCAACTGCAGCTTTAGATTACAACCCAAGCAAGTGGCTGACACGTTCTTATATATATTCTGGCTACGTTTTTCTTTTCTCAGAGGAAAAAACACTGATCTTTGCATTATAAATTAAGAAGGAAAGAAACTTATTAATATTGTATGAATCGGCAGCCCCATACGTAGTGATTGGATAACACGTTCTTACACTAAAACTCTAGCTCGATCTCTTTTTTGTTGAAGTCGACTATGTGATCAAGGGTTTAAGATTATTCATAAAAAAAGGGTTTAAGATTATTTTATGGCAAAGAGAGAACATTTTGTCTGCAAATTATAGGCGTAAATGAAGGAGAGCCAATCATATGGGGGAAAATTATACATGCCTTCGATCACTCAAACACTTCATCCGGCGAAACATGAGCTTACTACGTTTTTCTTCCTACTACCATTCTAGCTAGCTTCAATATGCGTGTGAAGAAGTAACTCATCTGTCATAGAGAAAATTAGGGTGGGATGCATGAAAAATTATATGTGAAAATGACTGGAAAAATAATGGACACGTATAATAGAGTCGAAAATTATATATTACCTTTGAAACCATTTCAACATTTCGTACAATTACAAACTAAATGGTTTTGTATCATGTTCTTTAGAATTTTGAACAGACTAATAACACTTAAAAGTCGATTGAAGACTAAAACCACATTGAACGATCGAAACGGATCCAAGAATAATAACATTGTATAGAAAAGTCATATATTTGGAACTTTGGAAGTACTTCTGCTATTTGAACTTATGAAGAGAACTTGCTTTTGCCTATATATCTTGGAAGCGCTTAACTAAATTGTGCTTTTGTTAGAACTTAGAAGCATGGATAAGTGTTGTGTGGAAAAAACTAAAAGCATTTCTTTGAGCGCGTGGAGAAATATTGAGGAGCTGCAGAGGCAATGCGTTCTGGGCAGCTCTGTTCGTTCTCTGCAGAGCATTTGGGGCCACGTGACAGAGGAGTCACGCCAGATGGACTGAATCTCTCAAAACCCCTCACCCTTTTCTCTCTTTCTCTGTGGGCTATAACGTGGCCAGCTGTTTACCAGAAGGGGTACTTCCGTAATAGCACAACGTCTTCCTTGACCATTGACCAACAAAGGGATCTTGGGGTTTCTGGTCTGTGTCCCTTAGCTCGCGAATAGAAAAAGAATAGACAGAGGCATCAACAAGGGGTGCCACTGGTGTGAGCTGGACCTCCTCAGAGGCTATGAGTTGTCCTAACTGGAGTGGACATATACCCTATATGGTTCCGTCCTCACCAAATATGCTTCATGGATTCCTTTCCAGTTTTCTCTTTGTTTTTCATGATAGCTTAATGGGTGTCATATTCTATTCATCATCACTCGGAGATCATCTTGTATGATGCATTGTGCTTCTTCCGTAAAGGAGATGGCATAACCAATGATTAAGAGCATTCATATGACGAATTCTCATTTTCCTGATATCTCAAATTTTATAAAGATTTAAGAAATTCGATAATAATCACGAATCAATGTTATACACGAGAATTGCTTCTTCTAATTCTCATTCCCCTTGTAACCAAGAAAAAAGAAGTTTTTCCTCTTTACAGCGGGAGTAAAGGCAATGGGCACCAGCAGAACTCTCAAATCTACTAGAGTGAGGAAGTGACAGTAGCACACAACAATATTCATTAGAAAAAACTCAAAAAGAGTAAAGAATGCATGTTGCCAAGATAATGTGCTGGCAAGAAGCAATCAAAAGTTGCCGCACAGCCACCCCATGATTGATTATGGTCTACAAATACTTGCAGGTTCTTGCTGGATTTCTCTACAAAATCGGAAAATCCAATTCCAAATCCATCTACCTACGTAGGTATATTATAGAATATTTTCTCGTAGACAATTTGATATGTTATGTTTTCCGACTCTCAAGCTCGGTTGTAACTGTACGTCGGACCAATTTCCGATTAATATAAGAGCGAGGCGCAAGAGGGGGAAATGTGCTCCACAACTGCTAGTGGTGTCTTGTGTGATGAGAGGTAGGAGGGGGGTGAAGCTTGGGTGAGGTAGGAGAGGTAAGGGTCGAGTTGGCAGCCTCGTGCAGGCATGAAATGATGGTCACGTCGTGGAGAGCAGTGGGGGTAGAGGAACACTCGAACATTAGATTATTCCAACTACTTCATGCTGCATGCGCCCTTTCCCTTGTTCTCATTTGCCCTCTCCACAAATTTCAGACTCAAACCAAATCACTATGATGTGGCCACTGCCCACCTCTGCATTATCACAGGTCACGTGCGTCTAACGTGACGCCTACCCCGAACTCGTCACGTGATGGCCACGTGCTTGTGTGCATAACATACGAGTATTTAGGGACCTGATGTCATTGCATGTCCTAGTGATTCAGTGTTTGTGATGGTGTCTGGTACCCTCTCCTCCCTACTAGCTGGGCATGTTGTAATTGGATAACAATTATTCAGACTTAGAATAATAAGTTGAATAACTTCTCATATACGTCACAAGAACTGCCTCTCTTTCGACTAGGAAAATAAATATATCGAGCTCTTGATCTATCTTCTATCCTAATAAACCTATCAATGTAATCCTCCAACATTTCTTATGCAATCTTGGACAATCCACGAAACTGCTGTTAACAGCTCAACTCCGTCTACAATACAGTCTGCCTTTTGGACAGCTTAGTCGAAGGAGAGATCAAAATGAACATAGGAAAACATGTATAAGTAGGGCTGGGCACGGGACGGAAAGGTGTTTTTAAAAATCTGTCCCGTACGTCTCAATCCCGATCGGGATCGGGACGGGACCGGGACAAGATCGGGATTCCAACAAATTATTATTATTATTATTATTTTTTCAAGAACAAATTAATTGATTATCAAACACCACAACAGGTGGAAAAACGGGTTGAGAAACTCCAAGCATTCAAATGCTCCACCACAATTGATCAGTGTATGAAATTTTCGACATTTTTATGCTGTTTGGAACAACATTAATGAAATTAATGGAAAAAAAATAACCAAAAACACAAAAAAAAAAGAAACATTGATGAAATTAAGAAGTACTAAAATCAACAAGAACATAGGTGCATAGGTGCTAAATTACATCCCACTTTAAAAGTACTAAACATCCCACATTAAAAATTAACCCTCAAACAACAACTAAAAATAATACAAAATACACACAAGACAAAAAAAAAACAAATGAATAGAAATTAAAAGTAATTATTTTAGTACCAAATTAAGTGTGGTTGAGTGCATTACAACACCATGCAACCTAAAAAAATCAAGTATAAAATGAATAAAATCAAGTATTCTAATATTACGGGACGGGACGAGATTTTTCAGGATAGTCCCGTCCCATCCCGTCCCGTTATGGTAATGTTAAAACGGGACAGGACGGGACGGGATTGCTATTTTCAAAACCTATCTCGTCCCGTCCCGTCCCGCTAACTTTCAGGACGGGACCGGTACGAGATCGGGATTCCGGTACTAAGTGCCCAGCCCTATGTATAAGAGCTAGTGCAAATGGAGACAATATGGAGACAGGTCGCAACTTGTCACTCTAGAGAAAGGGGTCATTTAGTGAGACGTAAATTATCTTCTACACATGCATGAGCATTCAAACAAACAACAAGACAACTAGCTAATCTGATCAGCAAATGACAATTGTCATGGTTAGGCTTGGACTTGAACCAAACCAAATACCTGCATTAACAATTTCTATTCCAAGGTTGGTTTCTGAGCCCCTCAGAGCCAATCCAACAGATGAAAAGAAGAGCTTCTCAAACTTTGTTAGTAGTTAGTTAGTACCCTCTGCTTGAGGTGCAAAGCATGCAACCATTTCCAAAAGAACCACAAGTATTGCAGCCTAAACAAACATAAAAGACATGTCCACGCAAAAACTCTCACCTCTTTGCTAAAGTTGAACAGCTAAAAAAAGGATAAACCAAATGTGTTACATGACAAATATGCATTATATTCCATCTTTTTTGCTTCACATGGTTCTTCATGGACAATTAATTAAACAGTACTTCATCACACAGGATCAGACAACTAAACTAGAAATATAGCCAAAAGCCAAATCTACAACCCAAATCTTTCCTATCCCAATCATAGCAGAGACCCCAGAAACATATAGTGTCTTTAAATTAACTCAAATTCACATCAATGGTACTATCAGTAATGCAACTTAACAATTTACCGCTTTGTTGTTCTTAAAAATGATATAGGATAAAAGTAAGACTTCTACTCATAGCTTTGCATAGAATGAGCCCAAATGCTGTGCCTGCATCGCAAGATATTGAGGACACATCATTAGGATCAAGTGACCAGTGACTAAAATCCATGTCTTCTCTTCTTCCTCATATCAAAAAGAAAAGCATCAATTTCCATTCCCCATATTGTTCAAAGGCACATAATAGTCCTCCTACAAATGAGTGAAAAAAATAAGCAAATGAATTCATTTTCTAAATATCAAATATAAAAGAACAAAACTTCACTGTCAAAGCATGTCTACTAAAACTGCATGATATCATAACTAGTAAGGTAAAGAGAACATTCTTTTGAAGAACAAAATCGATTTATAAGCATTTTCTTTCTGCATAAAATTAGATTTAAAAACAAATCTACAAAAAGGTTGTTAGCACCAAGAAGATCATTTTTTCATTTCAAGTGCCTTGTAACCTTTTAATATCTGCAACAAGCATATAATATTTCAAACGATCCATTGTCTTTCTTTACTCTGAAATAACATTGTAGGGAATGTTACTAGAGATGACTAAATTCTGTATGTTAACAGAATTTTCAGAAACTTTCCAAGGCCAATTTAACCACTAATTAGAACTTCAGACTTTCTCACCAGAGAATCTAAATCAATGACGTAACAAGATTAAACGGCAGCTAAAATTGCTAGCTGCAAATCCTTTCCCCAAACATATTATAACAAATAATTTGTTCTAGTTATGAACCAAAGTAAACATAATCCAAAGTATTTTATTAGTAGAATCTTTTTACCGTCATATGAACCAATCTCTATCTGTGAAATGATTTGCTTAACCAATAATGTGAAAAGTAAGGTATCCATAGAGAATGGTCCACCCAAAGTTCTTTAACTCTCAAAATAAACCTTCATTAATCACCCTTCATAAACGACCAACTGCTTTTAACACTTAATAACCAAAGAAGACTGAAACAATGATCCTGATTAGAACCAAGAGTTCCTCATCTTAAAATTTAGCTGGAGGTGTAACTCGTTTAACAAGGCTCCAATCAAGTATATGTGATCCTACGCATACAAATTGGTTGGACATAATCTAACATCTTTGCCTAGTTTTAGCTTTGAATATTACTTCTGATTCTCCCTGAACAATAGCAGCCAAAGAAGATTGAGACAATGACCCCAGTTGGAACAAAGAATTTATCCTATTAGGATTTGGCTTAGGGTCCAAATCATCTAGCACGAATACAATCCAGCACCCCTAAGCCTAGGTATGACCAAATGATCAAAACAGGAACAGAACAGAATTTCCCGTGAGCACTAAATCATCACATTATGGGTGGAATCCTATAATTTTCAAAGGGCAACTTAACATAAAGTAACCAAAGTAGTATCTCCCTCTCCCTCCCCCATGCCAGCCTGTATATTACTCAACTTGGCAATAGGGTCATCCTATAGTAGCTCACTAGCTTGTTATTGAAAAAGATAAACATATGTTTGCATGAAAAATAGACTTACTTGACTATTGACATAGTTCAAAGGTGGCTGATGAACAAACTGTACATAAAAGTAAGAGAACACAGTAAGGTGACAATAAAGATTTTATGGTAGGTATGAACTACATAGCGAAATAAAATTCTTAAAGAGGTTAGAGAATCAGACCTGTGAATTTTGCCCAGGCATAGCTCCAACAGGATTCCCTTTAGCAGATCCTTCTCCACCCCTCGCAGAACCCTTTGCATCACCCTATAAACCATACAATATAAACCATAAGTCATTTCTAATCCACAACAATATAAACCATACAATTCACACGCAGCTTATTATAAAATTACTTGAAAGCATAGAAGGTTACCTCCAACTGGAACACCGCAGCGACCCCAATCAAACAAAGAACAAAAAATTTGTTAGATCAAGCTCATCAGGAGTAAACCAAACTGTAGGTACTACACAATACACAAAACCCCTCATTTCATTTGAGGCTCCTTCATTCTAAACAATCTACTATACAAATGCTACTATCAAACTCTACAACCTCATCGAACATCGAACACAAATCACTGGGTGGAAAGAAAACACCAAAAGTGAAAAAAGGATAAACAGTAATTACCTCCCTGTACCTAGCCAAGTAAATCCTGAGCGGCTCAATATAGTCCTCAAACCCTAACGTAGCCATCGCCCACAGCAAATCATCACCATTAATCGTCTTCCTCTTCTCCTTCTGACACTTATCGCTAGCCCTAAAACCACCAAAAACCCCCAAAATCAACACCAAAACTCATCGAAATCGAAACCGAAAACACAAAACAAAAAGAGATGAAAAGAGACTAAATTACTCGCTGGTGACGAAGCTGATGAATTCAGAGACGCATTCCTGGACAGTGTCCTTGGCGTCCTTGGCGATCTTGCCGTTCTGCGGCAGCGCCTTCTTCATAATCCGGCTGATGTTCGCGATTGGGAGGTACCTGTCCTGCTCCCTCACGCTGCTGCTGCTCCCGTTCTGCGGGCTTTGCTCGCCGCCGCTGTCGTTACCGCCCGGCGGGCTCGTCGGTACCTCCGCCATTATCACAATCAAAAACAAAACACTAATCCCCTGCGAAATCACGAGAAATTAAATCGCATCGCAGAAAAATTGAAATTGCGAGTGGGTTAGGTTTAGGTTTCGGCGAAGTTAGAGAGAGAAAGAGAGGAGATTTACCTGGAGTTGTGAAGAGAGAGAAGGGAGGAGGAGGGAGGGCGGTGGGTTTGTATTTCGCGCGTTTTGGGTTGAGAAATCTGACGACTGGAGATTCGAGAAGGAATGATGGAAGAAGGTTTGTTTTGGCTTTATGCTTATCACCGTTGGTTTTGGTTTTCGGGGTTTTGTTTATTTACAGGGAACTTACTGCGGTAAAAATTGTGTTTTACTTCTAAACTCTGGCTTAAACGGCGTCGTGTCGCGCCAAAGGTTAAAAGTAGAAGGGGATATTGATTTTAGGGTCATAAACAGTCGAGGGAAATTGGATTAGAATTTGACTGATAGTACGACGAGACTAAACTACGAGGTCTGTTTTACTGTAGTACTACGTGGCATTGCCTAGTGATACTACATCCTAGTTTTGACTCTGATGTTATTGACTGAGTTAAATGGTAAAATTTATATTTTCCTTTTTATTTGTTGGTTTCTTGGCAACTAATGTCAAGGTTAGGTTTAGGATGGCTTGCTATGCATTGAAATCAATCGTTGAAGCCGTGAAGGTATGAAAATGAACTATGTGATGTGTTTAATTGCTAGGTTGCAATACATTGTTCATGTCACAAATGTTTACATGATCCCATCTCATCTTCTTTATATGTTTCGAAACATGCCCGCATTTACAAAAATGGATGGTGTTATTAACAGACCATATTTTGCTATTAACACACCTTTTATATAGTGAGAACCAATTATCAATCAAATTTAAGTGACAAATTTGTAAATAAAATAAAAATATGTGGATAGAAAAATAAATAGATGTCAATAGCAAAAATGGGTGTGTTAATAACAATACTCAAAATGGAACAGATGAAAATCTACAATTATCATACTGAATTTCAGTTTAGTCGAAAGATCACCACTTGGACCACCGATTAGTTCAACTGGGAAGATACTAGCTAGTTTCGGAAATAGAAGTGCATGAAAGTTGTGGATTTGAATCTCATTAGTGTCATGGTTGGGGTAAGAATAATATCGAATTAGTGCTATTAAATAGAAGTTATTATGAGTTATTTTGCTTCAAAGATGATGAAGTTTGAAGAGAAGCACAAGTTTGGCTGAGGGTTTGAGATATGCTACCTCACATATTCCATAATTGAAGTGGTCACCTAATTTTTCAGAGTGAGTTTAGGCGTTTAGCAATGAAATTGAGAAGCAAACATGTGCTCGTAAAATGATGCGTCTAGACTCTAGAGAGGATATCATTATGTGAGGTTAAATTCCTACCAAATCTGCCTGCTAGCCTTTACAGTCTCTACTCCCATAAGCTATCTCATAATAGTCATCTACCAAACTGCAACAATATACCAAGGAAGATTTGGAAACGCCCGGCTTTGAAGACAAGAATTTTACTCGGCTCAAAAAGGAGCACGGCGAGAAGTGGAGAACTGTTACTGGTATCCATCTGGTAACACGGCGAGAAGTGGGAATCTGAACATCTGGCATCCATCCAGATGTGTTGATGAATTCAAAACCAATAACATTGTTGTATTCTAAACTAAGGTCATCACTTAATCCAACATGGTCTTCATATAAGAGCAATCAAGCCAAATTTGCTCTGAGTATGCAAGTATATCTTCAAATAATAGTAATCAATACAAACTCAATCGAGTGCAGTAACTCGGAGAAGTTTGTGATTTCAACAAATAAACAGATATTTTACATTTCAGTTTGATCACTAAGCGTACATTACAGTATGACAGTAACTCAGGATACTTTGCAAATTGTAAATGTCAGTAACTCAGTAGTATTCTTCCCAAGGCATAGGAACTATTTTACAAAACATGCGTACTCAAGAGGATCAAACATTTCTATTGGGGCAGAGAATGAATCATCTTGTATACTTATACAAATTACAACAATATACAAGTTAAAACTAATCATGGAAAGTTTATTGCCCGAAATGAGATAATTCCAGACTTTTTCGAAGTGAAGACACACAATATGCTCAGCAAGAAAAAACATCCCTCCACCTTTCTATGCAAAGCAACTCAAAGAGTATCCTTCTGAAACTGCCTTTTCCATTATCTCCTTCTGCTCACCCCAAGAAAAAGACCAAAAATGTTACATAAGGCTCAACTCCTCCAGAATGTTCATTATATGGGTTTATATGGCCAGGGTAATGCCACGTTTTATAACTTGGAGTTGTTGCATGCATCACTTTACACAGAGAACTGGCTATTTTTAGGTCCAGTTCATGTTCTTCAATTGTGAAACACTTAAAACTTTAGCAGCAAGAGAAGATTATATTACCTGAATTATTGTAGTAATCATCCCAGGACCCTTCTGATTACATTCAGAACAAAAGAATTAAGAGAAAATACAATTCAAGCTCAATATTATACATCTTAAAGCTTTAGATGCACACACCTTAAACTGCTTCTCCTTCCATGATATATCCTTCCAAGAGTTGCCATGCAGTGATTCCCATGAACTTGGAGCACGAACAGTCTCCGCATGCTGCATAAGTCTTAAGCTACCTGCAATAAGATAGAAAATAATATAATAACAATCTAGTACATAGTTGCATGAAAGTCAAAACAAACTACTTGGAGATGCTTTGAAGAAGCATCTGGTATACAAAATGCATGCAGATGTATGATGTAGGAACAACAAATTATTCAATATATTATTTAAATTGTATCATAAAAATATTCAATGGTATTTACAATAATGAAATCAAATGGCATAACAATTTCCTGTCTTATAATACGGTGATTAATTTGATTTTGCCTCACTTGAGGCCATATCACCAAAGGCTTTTGGACAATGCTATATGTAGAATTCACCCTTTCTCGAACAAAAGCGAAGAATTTAATAAGATCATCTCCATTTCAAAAAAATGACACAGTTAGGCTTAGAAGTAGAAGTTGAGCCAGGAAAAAAAAAAAACAGGAATTGATGATTTCTGAAAAGGTTTGTGCATTTAAACAATTGCAACTGAGTTAGAACTTAGAACCCTCACAGCAATTTTCTTACTGGTTAAGTTCGCAAAAAACATTTATGCTGTCATATACTGCCCAAGATTGCAGTATTTTTTTTTTTCTTTTTCTTTTTAACAAAAATAATGCAGATTTTAGTAACATGAGCACATAACCAGATTTCAACTACTAACGACAGTAGAACCAGACCTTAATACAGTGAAAATATACTCATCCCCGAGTAAAAAATGTGTGTTGACTTAACAAGGTATTGCATGGAACTGAATAAGGAAATTAGAGATTTACTTGTAATGAATGCCTCTTCCCAAAATTCATGCTCTGACCACAGTGGTGCAACTTCTCGAAAAGGGATTCCCTTGCTCAAGCATACTCTGCAAAAATTACAAGAAGTTGCAACAACCTAACAGATCCTAACACGTTCAGAGAAAGTAAATTCATTACAGTCAAACCTAAATAGTATTACTACTCAGAATCCTCCAAGTTTACCCATAAGAGTTCAATAACTCTACAGGGCATACCTTTCAGGGTGTAACATATTTCATTCACCATGCTGAACACATAAAGGAAGGTGATAACATATATAATTTCTAAGAAAAAACTTCAGTACCTAGTTTTAAAGGAACGACTTCGACCATCCAACGCACTCCTTGATACCCTAATCAGACTTCCCCATCCATTCACCCCGTAAACGGATGAGTAAAACGCATTCCCAGTTCAGGAACCACTTCAACCAGTGAACACAAACTGTGAACACTAGAGGAAGTCGACTTCCTCTATATGTTAAAATCAGATGCCAGCAAACAAACTCTCATGGCAACATATGTAATGGAGAATCCTGTTTTTTTTTTTTTGCCCTACTTCTAATACCATTCTACCTATACAACACATAAATAGAGAAAAAGAATCAAAACAAGCATTCAACAGTAGGAGAGCGCTTACTCAATGACTAGTTGGCGTATAATTCCTGGTAGGACACCATCACTAATAGGAGCTGTCTGTACTTCAAAACAGTCAATAGTTTGCTCCTTAGCTTCATTGTCTTCCTGAAAAAAACCCAATGTTGTTTTGCATTAGCTAAGCAGATATCTATGTATAGCTAGGAGTCTAGGACTAATTTATAACAGAAAACATAATACTTGGACCAATCAACACATTAGCTTCATTGGTTAACTGAAAAACCTTCATTGTTACCCAATATTCAGCTATAACAGGGAATAACTGATAAGACATACAACTTGGTCATTCACATACCAAAAAAAACACTAACAAAGAAGGCTCCTTTGAGTCCCTTCAAACTTAGTCAACCCATTATAGCTCAAAATTTCTACCTCGAACTCTCACCTTTCGGCAGACCACAAAGAAGTTTGACACGCTGCCTTCAAGAATCCTATCACCATCGTTGGACAACAAGAGCTCGGTCCCTGAGGGTGGCCTCAACCTCTCCAAAGGCTTCCTTATCCTGCAAATCAAGAAAATCAACACTTAAAACAGCCAACATACTTGAATAGCAAGTGTCACACTAACGAGCAAGGACTGATTACTGACCTTACCCAATCTGAGTACTTAGCAGCAGCGACATCTCTCCCACGACCCACCACAGCCAACTGCGCACCGTTTCTACTGACACCAAACACAGGCGGCACATAAATCCCAACGTAAATGCTCACATCAAGAGCCTCACCATTTCTGTCAAGCTCCAAGTCCCCACTCTCACCCAATCTCCCCAAATTGCCACTCACCAAAGTAGTAATCGACAGCTCCTCCCCGTCACTCCTCCCCTCCAAAGCAACCGGCAGCACTTTGTTCATCGAATCATTAACAAGATCACCAACCCTTGACCGAAGCAAAAGAGAATCAGCCGCCAGTGATGGTAATGGAACCAAAGTCTTGTTGGGTCCGAAAAGAAGCTGAGGATTGGCATTGTATAGAATCCTGACGGAGTCCGTGAGCCGTTTCAAGTGCCTCTCCCAGAACAACACCAATGAGGCGTTGTTGTGAGTGCGAGACGTGGTGTAAGCCCCTGCAAAATAAGGCAGGAAATGCTGTTCACCAACGGTTTTCAAGAGAGCGAAAGAGTAAGCGCATTAAGCATGAGAGAGGTACCTGGGTGGGTCTCGAGGAAGGTGGTGACAGGAGGAGTGGTGGAAGGGTCGGAAACGACGCCGTTGGTGAGTAAGAGCCTGAGAGGAGTAGTGGTCATTTCGTCGAACAGGTGGTGGGCGTTTTTGGGTGGTTTGATTTGTGGGTTGATTGGAGAGATTATAAGGATTAGGGGAGTTGGAGGTGGAGTGCTGTGTCGGCCATTGAGCTCGAAAATTGAAATGACCAAGAGATAGAGAGATAGAGAGAGAAGAAGGGTACAATTGTGTGCAGAAAGATACGGAGGGAGGAAGGAGATGGGTTTGTATTTGGCGCGCTTTGGTTTAACGACGAAGGGTTTTATACTTTTATGGAAGGACTAATATATCATCGACGAAAAATATCAGAAACATTTGAAATTTAATATCTGTGTTTGTGAAAAACGGAAATTTCTAGAAAATATCGAGGATATCGTGAAGATTTTAGTCATTGTTTTCATGGATTTATTGAAACGATGCCGCATATTTGAAGAAAAAATTGATTTCATTATGAATCAATAGCTGATGAAATTAAAGTACTTTGTTTCTCTAACGGTGTGTTTAGATGCTAGTGAATTTCTGGAAATTTAATTAAAAATAGAGAATTTCTAATTTCTTAGGATTGTTTCTCCCGTTTGGATTCTTATCCCGTGGAATTAGCAATTTTCATGAGAAAATAATCGTGGATTTGAAAGCTTAAATTCCTGACTTGAATTCCTCACAAAATAAGTGTCATTTATCAATTCCCTTAACTGAGGTTAGTTTAAATACAAATCTTTGTCATTTTAAAACTCTACGTCATGAAATCCAAACAACGAAATTATTAATTAATGAAATTTAATTGGAAAATACCAAAATGCCCAAATTCTGGAAAACTAAAGCTCATTCTAATGAAACTCTTATCCCTTAGTCTATTTTAATGATTCTTACCAAAAGGACGATACTACTCATCATTAAACCGCAACTGCCTCTCTCTCTCTCTACTAAACCCCAACTGCTATCGCTCTCGCACAAGCGCAGCTTCACCGAAATCAAGCTTCGAATCGTCGTTGGGCTTTCATTGGGACAGTCGCTCGTTCTCACCGGACTGAATTCAAAGGCAAGAACTACCAAGACGAACAAGTAAAATCCGTAACAAATCTCCAATTCCGAATTACATTATTATGCTTGTAATTCGACTATTTAAGACACGAATGATGATTTTGAAGCTTGATATAGAGATTCAAGAGAAAAAAAATGAAAATCTAGGGTTTCTTTCAAAATTAGAAAATGTTAGAGATTCAAATTAATGTTCTTTTGTTGTTCAATTTTGTGTATAGATGCAACGAATGAAGTGTAAAAATGTAGAAAACGGGATTGCTGTGTTGATTACCGACCCTCAATAATCAATTATCAGGGGGTAGTAAATAGTGAGGTTGGAAGAAAGTGAAGTTAAGTATGACAAAACCACCGTGATATATGCCCCTTTGATGTATGTTTGAATTGTAATTGTTGATTTGAAACGATTGTGTTGATTATTGAGCACAAATAAACACTAACTAGGGTTATGTAACTGCTTACTAGGGGTCAGTAATCACTTATTAGGGGTCTGTAATGTAGGTGAGTGCTTAGTAACTAACAATTTAACATCTATATATGCAGAATGGGAAAACAAGTTGTTAGTTCCAACTTTGAGGAAGATGCTAAAGGGAGTACTAGTTCTAAACAACCTTCAATCTTCTTAGACGATGTCATTGGGGTAAAATTTAAACAACTAAAGAAGTAGAGAAGAAGTTGCCGGAAAATGGTCATTGAGGAAAGCAATGACGATGAAGAAACAACTAAACAATACTACCTTGAGGAAAGAGCAGCCGGCAAGAAAAGGAAATCAAAGAATGAGGGACCAAAAAAGAACAAGAGTCCAAAGAAGAAGAAGAAGCAAAAGGCTGCCACAAAGTCTATTCCTCAAGAAGATTCAAAAGAAGAAGATGATGAAGAGTTGAAGATAAAGGTCCAGCAGCAGAAGTGTGTGCTTCATTCGTTCCACTTATTGATGGACAGATACAGGGAGAAAATCCCTCAAAGAACGTGGGATTTGTTGGCCCAAACAACATTTTGGGATACAATTGTTGTGTTCAAGAATGAGAAGCTGACTGAGAGTCAAGTGAAGAAGCATGAGTTGGATTTTGAACTCATAATGAGGCATTACAAGAAAGACAAAAACAAGTTCATCTTTGGGAAAATTGAAGCTGAGATCACCGTAGACGATGTGTATTCCCTATTCCACATCTCTATAGAAGGGGAGGTGGTGGATTTGAAAAACAAGCCTCCGAGGAATAAATGACCAGACTCTAAATATTTTGAAAAGAGTAGGATATCCAAAGACAACATCAAGAGGCCACAGTTTGAGATTGAGTTAAGTGCTGAGCTTAATAAGCCCAAGAAGAATCAAGATGCAGAAAAAATAGCATCACCTGATCCTAATGTATCTGCTTGCAGTGTTCTTCTTCAGTAGATCAGGAACACATCTTGACTGGGATTTGATAATAATCTGTGAAAACCTTGAAGAAATTAACAAGTACAACTGGTCAAAGATGGTGCTTGATTTCTTGCACGATGGCATTTACAAATACAAAAGGACAAGGCACAGGTATATAGTGGATGCATTCTTCTGATTGTAGATTGGTTTCTCGAGAAGACTAAGGTCAGAAACTGGATCACTGGAAATGAGATGGGCACACCAGGGTTTGTCAGATGGAACATCAAAGAAATATTTGACCGCAAGGATGTACAGAAGACGCCTACTTTTCTCGAGGTAATGTTTTATATCTAACTTTCGAGACATCAGATTTTTCTGATATTCAAAAATCTAACCTTTTTTTTTTTTTTTGAAATATATCAGGATCTTATAAGAGAAGGTCCATGGAAAGACAAAACTGATGATAATGAGATGGAGGAAGAAGACTGTATGATGGAGGAACAAGACTACACACCAAGCTTTAACGAATGGGTAACTTAGAATTTTTCATATATTTGATTGATTACTAGGTGTTAGAAACTGTTTGCTAGGGGATAGTAACCAGTTAGTAGGGGTTAGTAACCAGTTATCTGATGCTAGTTGTTATTATGATTATAGGTTCCTCAATCAAGCTAGCAGGAAGAAGAACAAATGATATTGATGTATGGGAATGTGAGAGCTCTAATGCGGAATTTGGAGGGGAAGCAACCAGAAAAAAATCTTGAAGGAGAAGCTCGAAAAACTTACCAAAGCAAATGAAGAGCTCCTTGAAAAGGATTCACAATTGTTGAATAAGGTGAAAGCTGCTGACATCCACATAGAGCAGCTACATAAGGAAAACAAGGAGTTTCGAGAGTCTTTAAAAGAAGCTAAAGCCAAAAAGACCAAGAAGAAAAATATTCTGTTGAAGATGCAAATGGTAGTAGCAACACCAAAAGACCAAGAAGAGATGGAACGCCTTGAGGAAAATGTACCAAATACAGTTGATGCACATTCTCGAGCTCCTCAGAATTCAACACCTGAAGATGCAAGAACCTAATAACTGACCCATAGTAATTCAATAACTAACTTAATGACAACCGTTAATTCAATATTTGAGTATCAGTTATCCATTTTTTTTGTTTTCATATGTGCAGTCTTGTGGAGCAACACCTGCAATACCAATCCAAACGATTGTGATGGGATATGGGGGAGAATAAGAAGATTCGAATGTGTGTCAAGAAATAAGTGGTCATGGACATAGTGAAGTAGCAACAACAACAACAAAAGGAGAAGAAAAATTAAAGTCTGAGAACATATAAGAAGAAGCCGTGGGTCTACATTGAACAGACTGAAGAAGAAATCAATTCTTCCATGGATGATTTTGTTGCTGATGTTGAAAAAGAAGAAGCACGTGCAAAGAAGAAAGTTGTTCAACCCCTTTCGATAGAGAGAAATGTGAAGGTTAACAAAATGGATGCAACAAAAAAACAACAAGAAGAATGGGAGTATGGCACACCTGAAGACCTTAAGGCCAAGAAAAACTAGCCAACCAGAAGGAACATATCCAAAAATCACAACATAGTTATTGATAAAATCGAATGCACAACGCCAACATGGACAACTCTAGAGAAAGATGTTGCAATGCATTATGAGAGTTGGTTCAAAACACATCAAGAAGAAAATAAAGAGTAAGCATATATGTTGTTTTTACTTCTTTATAAAGATTTGAGTAAAAAAAAAAAATATTTTAAATACACGCCTCCTAATGTCTTAATACACACCCCTTGCTTAATACACCCCTCATCTAGTTTTTCATTTTGATATTAAACTTAATACACATCCCAAATTGCCTATAATACCCTTATATATAAAATTAAGAAATAATATGCTATTTCTTTTCATCGTCAAATTAATAATCAAAATATTATTATTACACAAACTCTAAATCTTTGATGCGACATCAATCATTTGGAATTCGAAAAAGAATATCAACCATTTTAAGTTTTCGGAATTCACAAGCTAGTAGAAGTACACTAGGTCACTAGCTATTAAACATATATACCTACTTTTTTCAATACAACATGTCAAGATCGATGAACATGTAGTACTTCAAAATGGTCTGCAAGATCAAAAATAAAACTGATACAAAAAAGAAAAATGAAAGAAAAAAGAGAAAAAGACAGAACCCAAATGAATCGATGGTAATTGAACAATATATGTAATTATTTGGTAGCAATCAAAATTCAGGTCATGAATTCTAAAAGAGTGTTTTTTTTTTGCGTATGAAACTATGAATGGTGGAGAAGAGTCAAGTTCAGGGAAGAAGTAGTTGTTTCGATGGTTTGAGGAGATGAGACTTCTAATTGTGATTTCCTTTTCTTTTTTAATAATAGATGTATGTTTTTGTCATTATACATGCCTAAAATATTTGATGTGAAACATAAATTAATACGAGTGTATATTAAGAAATTAAGGGTGTGTATTTTAAATTACTCTAAAAAAATCTTATTTTATTTCTTATTTCAATTGTTTTGGTTTGAATAGCTTTGTATATTGGCAAGATCCTGCTTAAATAGTTCATATCAGAAAGGAGGACTTGAAGTCAATAATAGAGGAAGGAGAGCTCACAATTGATGTAAGGATAACCACTTATTGACACCCAATAATAAAAACTGGGTGCAATTATTTTGGCAAAAAAGTCTATGTCCTTAAATTTCATGTGTGAATTTCTGAAAATATAGAATTGAATGCAGGTTCTCAAGATTTACATTCAAATGTTGAAGGAATAAACAAAAAGGTCGGGTATCCGAATGAGATTCCTTGATGTGGAGGCAGCTGTAAGTAAAACTACCACACTCTTGTAATTCATTTATTGAGTTAATGCTAACAAAACTTTCTTTTTGCAAAAAAAACAAAAAAAACAAAAATACAGTTTGTTGCAATAAAACATGAGCAAGAAAGGGAAAAATACAACGAAGCAGGGGAGAAAGGTGATTTTAAGGGCTACGAACTGCAGTTTGAAGACAAAATCATTGAACCAATATGGTCAATATTCAGCAAGGACAAAGTGTTTATACCGATACATCATGTCTGTAACCGACACTACGCGTTGCTGGTCATTGACAACCGTTCAAAATGTTTCTTGCATATGAACACAAAGCTGCCGTCTAAAAAAGAGTACACCTCGAATGATATATACTTGCAGAATGCAATGACTGTGGTAAGTGATTAATTCATGTACAATTGGTTGAAGTTGAACATAAATGCAATGCAATACAATACAATTGATTGATTAACTGGTAACCGGTTGATCACCTTTAGTAGATGTTAATTTTTGCAATATTACTCTCGCAGGTCAAGCACATAAGGAGATTTATGCGTTTAGCTGCGTCGACATACCCTGAGAGCCAAGACCCAAAAGAATTCAGAGATAAAAATATTGGCGAGGATGAACATGGATTGATAGAAAGCAAAGTACAAATGACCGACGAGGAGAAAGCCAAGAAACAAGACAATGGGTCCTCTCAAACAATGTCAATGAAGAAGAGTATGAGCTGCAAGAAGACTTCACTTGCCTGTAACAGAAAATTTTTCCTAAGTACCATAAATTATTTTTTCATATTTCTTATAGAAAGCAATATGTTAATTATTAGGGGTCAATAATTACTTGTATTAGGTGTGGTGTGAAAGGAAACTCAAGTTTGTTGGTCACTTGAATGAAGGTCGAATTGTGGGTCTTACATGCCCCATAACATTGAGAGCCTAATATATAACCTAAAATTGACAAAAAAAGGTGGAGATAACTTGAGAAATCGGATGCTGTAACAATTCATGAAGATTGACATAGAAGAGAATTTTGCGCCAAAAAGGTTCCTTGAACTAGTAGATGCAAAATCAACGTCGAGCAAGTAGAATTTTGCTTCTTATTGAACTTCTGGGTTTCATTTATGCTATTCTGTGCAAATTGATACCATCCATTTATGTAAAAAGTAGGATTCTTTTTTCATTTTAGAATGGTGATGCAAACAAATATAAATGTTTATGATATGGTTTCTGTTAGTCATGATGGTTTTTGTTGTGAACTAAAACTTAATAGTTAGTTACAGGAATACTGAACTATTAGTGATGATTGCTATAAGGCATTAGCCATGCAGTAACTATAAGGCATTAGTTACTGACACCTAATAAATGGTCACTGACTGATAATTGACACATGATAATTCATTTACAGTTACTTTAAAACATAACATAAACCAGACCTGTCAAAAAAAAACAAAATACCAACCATACCATGATTCAATACATATTCAATATCAAGTACATACTATTCAGTGATAAAAAAAAAGACGAATACAAAATAATTATCATTACAATACGTATCAAAGTAGAAAAGAAACTATTGCTGCCCATTTAAAGGTTCAGTACAGCTCTGCCTATTATGATGTCCCAACTTAAGACATCAACCACACCGAATAGACTTCTTCTCACCAGAAGATTTAATCATCTTCACCTTAGGCCTCTCAGCCAGCCTATTCGTAATAGGAGGTAGTATGGACTCCTCAATGCAAGCAGAAGAAGAAGCATCAACATTACTCACTAGATGAATAAGGAAGTTATAACTCATCCTAAAATATTCGGCACTAAAGTACGAGTCAATAAAATCATAAACATTCAATCTTGCAACTTGTATAGCAGAAAGGGCATGGGAGCAAGGAAAACAATTAATTTGCCACTTTACACAAGAGCAACTACGAGTAGAAAAGTTCACAGTATATGAGTACTTATCATCTCTAACCTCATAAACATTTTCTTGAGATGCAATAACTCTGAAACTATGCGCCTTATGCATCCGCTCAACCAGCCTCTTCTTCATTTCAGGTGTAAGCTGAGTAGTCCAAGATTTGGACTCAACCCTCCTATCAGACATCAACTTCATTTCTTTCATCCTAGTCTGGTCTATCATTGCAAGCGGAGGCATTGAATGCTCAGCAACAATCCATTTGTTAAAAGACTCAGCAATACCATTTGCCATAATCCCATACCGGCAGACTTTAAAGAAAGCACGGCACCTATTCTCCAAAGGGATCTCAGCTATAAACTCATCAAGTACTTCAGCACCGCCCTCATCTCTTAGAGCTTGTAAGTGATGGTAATAAGCCCTCTCGGTCGATGCATAATTAGCAACCTTAAAAACTTTTGCAATACTTGAGCAAGCATAACAACATTCATTTTCTTCATGTACTTTTGAGTAAGATTATATCTTAAATGATGGTAACAAAAGAAATGAGGATTACTAGGAAATACTTGATTAAAAGCCTTCAACAACCGACCACCACGATCGCTGATAAAGGTGATTACCCTTCTCTGTGGTTCCAGCAAAGCCTTCAAGTGCTTGAAGAAAAAAAAAACCCAATTTTCTTCAGTCTCTGAGTCACAGATATACAAGGCTAGAAGAAAGAAACCTGACAAAAAAAAAAAAAATTACCAGGGGTCAATTGCCACTGCACCACTTTCGGGAGCGTTCCGCTCCAAATGTAATATAAACAAACAAAATAATAAAATGAAACAAATGCAACACAAATATAAAGCATGAGAAGAAAATTCAAGGGGTAAAAAAATTAGGGATTAGGGGTACCTTTGTTTTCATCTCTTCCGGTGGCAGAAAGAATCTGACTCTTGTAGATGCTCTTTCCAAATGTACCATCCACATATAAAACTGGGAAACTGAACTTGAAACCCTCAACCTAACCTCCGAACGAAACAAAAACCCTTTGAAACCTATCAGTATTCTCATCAACTTCAAGAACAAAGGAAGGCCTTGGATTACTCTCCAAAAGAGCATCCTTATACCAACTTAGCATAGAAAAATGAATCAGCTTCAGATCCATAAAGCTTTTCCACAGACTTTCTCTTTGCTCTCAAAGCAACCTTATAGCTGATATCAAAACCATATGTTGACTTGAAATTGCTCATAATATCAGCAGACTACCAAGGTTAAAGATCACATTGGACTCAATGCATGTCCTAACTATTTTAGACCCAAACTGCCGATGAGTTTGATTCCTAAGCACACCTTTACAGGTATGTATGTTATTAAACTCCTTAATATAAAAACAATTATTTATAGGAGCCACAGATCTAATTATTACTTCCCAGCCACATTTTTCAGTTCCATGATTTTCACAAACAGCTTTGACATAGAGTGCATCATTCCTAGGTAGCACATAACAAAAACCAATTTGAACCGCATACTTCCTAAGTTTATCTTGAAAATCCTGAACACTTTCAAACTTCTGCCCCTTGTGTAAAAGGTAAGAACCCCATTCATCTGACAAATATGACTTTTTAGGTCCATCTTTAAATCCATCATCTAAATAATAATTCTCATCAATGATTTCAGAAAAGTTGTCATCTAATAAAACACTCTTAGATTTCAAACTCTGCCCCTTGTAGTAAAAAGGTAACGTAAACCCCCATTCATTCTCGAACAAATATGACGTTTTTAGGTCCATCTTTAAATCCATCATCTAAATAATAATTCTCATCAATGATTTCAGAAAAGTTGTCATCAATAAAACACTCTTAGATGAACAACTAC
>NC_020497.1:15666864-15674872 GCF_000184155.1 Fragaria vesca subsp. vesca
CTACTACCTCCTCTCTCTCTCTCTCTCTCTCTCTCTCTCTCTCTCTCTCTCTCTCTCTCGCTCTGTAGCTCTCTCTCTCTCTCTCTCGCTCTGTAGCTCTCTCTCTCTTTGAAACCGGAATTTTGAAATCTGCTGCATGGAAAATCTGTTATAATTCCAGCTACAAGGGCATTTCAGTCTTGAAAATAATGGATAATGTGAGCCATACACATAAGATTTGATGATTTGGGCAAAAAGACGAACACCGTACCTTGTATTGGAATGGGTTCTCTAATATTAGATTCATTCAAATGGACTAAGGGAAGGATAAATTAGTACTAAACGGGAATTTTTTCTATAATTCATGGAATTGTAATTCCCATAATTTTAAAATTTTTATGGAAATTGAAATTACTTTATCCAAACACAACGTAAGGAAAAATTATAAAACTATTGTGGTGGATAGAATTACGCTCCAGATAGGAACTATATGGGTGTTCAACGTGAACGTTTTGATCCTAAAAGGGTCAATGAGACTCATGTAATAGTTGGTTTTGTAGCTTGTGATTTGGTTAAGAACCACAACACTCTTAGTAATTAGCTCAGATGTATTATTGTTAGTTCAACCAAGCAGAAAACTAAAAAACCAAAATAGCAAAAACCAAAAAGGGCCGGGACATGTCCTAACCCTATTTAATTTACTAACCCGGAACCATCCTATGTGGAGGAGGTTACCCCAGGTTCCTCCATCACCACCATATCCGAGGAAGTTGATGTCATCCTCAGAATTGACTCTGGTATCCCTTCAATTGTAAGTGTACGTTTGACCCATGTACCTTATTCTTTTGTTTCATAGCCATGACATTGACATTGATCAACAACCTCCATGTAGGGATCTCCTCCTCCTTTGGCCAGGGGCTGGGACGAATGCTCTGGCTTTTGGGGAGACTGCTCCAAAACAGAAGTTTCGGGTTGGTGTGTTGGGTTTGGGTCAAATCTGGGATCCAAACCATGTTGGATTGTTGGAGATGGCTGCTGCAGATCTGATCGTATTGACGTTCATGACGGTGGCGACGGGCGGAGATGCTCGGATTAAGGTTTCTGATTGGGGCTATTGGCGACGTTTGATTCATCCAGTCAGGTCTGCACCATGGGTCACCCAGATTTGGGGCTGGGCTTGTTTTGAGCTTGGACTTGGATCTTGGGCTCTTAGTATTTAATTTGGCCTACTACGGTGTCTATTATGCACTCGTAGTAAACGCGATTGAATAAATGAATTTGGTATTGTCGAATAAATAATATAATCTATGTATGATCACAAACTTTTTATCTACCTATTGTCGGTAGAGAGAGAATATGTAATGACTTTCTCTGACTTAAGAATTATTAATATATTATTTTAATATATTTTTTATTAAAAAAATGATGAACACTACGGCTGTCGGATAAAAAAACAAAAAAAAAAACACTACCGCAGTACCGCTGTATATATAAACCCATTAGCCGCACTCGAGCCAAGTTGACCGTGACTTTCCTTGTCCAAATTCTCTCGCTCTCACTCAATTAGGCCACAGTTCGTCTCTCTTCTCCGCTTTTCCCCAAGTTGGCAAGTTGTTATCTTTCCTGCAAGAAACCGTGGTCTGCAACTAAGCTGCATTCTCGACCCAGTTGAAGATTAAAGCAGGTTTCTTTAGAAACGTGGCGAGGGTTTCAGACCTCCGATTTCTTCTGCGGCATTTCGTCGAGCACCTGGTGCGCATTGGGTTGCGCACCCTTTTCTTAAAGAAAGACTTAAAAAGATTGAAGCTTTGGAAGCCCTGAGAAAATGGGTGCTTCTGGAAACCCTAATACCTCTTCTGCTTTGCAAAAACGAATCTTTCCTAGAAGATTAAAGCCCCTGAATGCTACTGTCTCAACCCAGGAGTTCAATTCCTTCCACGCCATTGACCGCAGGCTCTTCACCCGTTTGGTGTTGGGTCTGGGCCGTGACCCGACCGAGTCGGCCCAAGTCATGGCTCTGTGGATGTGGCTGGAGCGCTATGGCGGCGAGGTTAACTTGGTGTACAAGGCACTGATGACTCTACCTGACTCCCTTCTTGATTCTATGGCTAACGAGTCGATTTCGGCATTGAATTGCATTCGGAGCAATGTGGTTCCTTTCTCTGATTTGGACATTGTCCCTGGGATTCCAATGCTGCAAGCCATGAGCAGCAGTGGTGTCACACTTGGGTACTTTTATGAAAATCGGGGAGAAATTGCGAGTGGAGTTATCACATTGCTTAAAGATGTTTGCTTGAGAGTGTTTGAGGACTTGTTGTTTGAGAAAATTGCTCAGGGCAATGTGAAAGGGGGTGATGATGTGCCATTGTATTGGCATCGGCAATTGAATAGTGCTAATCTTTACTATTTGCGTGGAGGTTTTGTTTCTGATCAAGAGCTTGCAGTTCAGCGCAAGGATTTGAATAACGAAATGGAGGAGGTTTTGAGGTGTTTGAATGTGAATGATCTTGAAGTAGTTAAGGTTCACCCTCAGGACAGGACTATTTTCCTGACATTTTCTAAAGGGCATCCACTTTCAGAAAATGATCTCAGAGACTTCTTCACTAGGTATATATGCACCAATGAACATGAATAATGTCACTAGATATTATGAAGTAGCACATTGATAATTACATATTGTTTTGTTAATTGTCTTGACAGGAATTTTGGGGAGATTATTGATGAGATTCTTATAGCTAAGGAACCTTTGTATGGGCGGCTTGTGCTACATTCTGCTTCCTCCATTCCTGTGGTTCTTGGTGTGAAAGGCAAGGTCCAATTCTCCATTAATGGCAGGCATGTTCGGGCAAGGAAATTTGTCCCCAAGGATGCTCGTGCTGGGTGAGTGTAACTATATATTGTTACATCTTTGGTTGTAAACAAGTTCCTAGTGACTTGAATATCGTGCGCTTGCTCTCTAGATTTTATAAACATATTGTGCCTGGATGTTAGTGCTCCGAACTTACCCTGGTTTACTGCTTAGTTTTGTGGTCTTTGTTTAGGAGGTTACTTCTGATGATTATGTCTAGAAAACTTTCCCATGTGCTTAATTCCATATTTTCTGACTTGTATTGAACAGTTTATGTTTACTCTCTGCATATAGGTTGGTGCTCTCTGAATTTTATACCCTGGAAAGAAAAAGTATTCAAATGTATAAGCTTATATTGTAGTGTGGTGCATTTCAAGTGTACGTCCTTGTAAAGTCTAAAGATAGTACATCTTTTAAGAAAATAAAAGACTAGCTAGGTATTTGCACAATATGTAGTTCAAGAGATCTAGATTTCCCTGATCCATGTTACTGAAACTAATTCATTGATTGAAGATACTAGGGCTTATGCAAAATACCAGTTGGGAAGATGAAGTTCTAACTTCTACCAATGCTTGCCAGATCTAGTTTTACTTTTCTTTAACGATATATGTCTTTAACTATCCGAAAAGGAATATGATATGATATGATATGATATGATTTCTTCTGTATTGGAAGGCAAAGGAGAGACTGAGAAGGAGAAACCCCCTTAAATTATTAAAGGAATTAATGGATATGGATGCTGTACTGCAGACGCTCCCTGGTTCTGTTAGCCAAGATCTTACTGATGATTGGACTGTTATTATACCTCTGTGCACCTCACTATTCATACACAGTTGCCTCACTGTCAACTTGAATGAATGTTGCCTCTAGCATGCTCCTTGTTATGCTGGAGGAGTAGATCAATTTCTTGGATTATGAAAGGTCAGTTTCCCATATGCTTATTTTTTGTTAAAAGTTATTATCCGAAGCAGATGTCTATCTAGTATGTGCAGCCCTTGTAAAATATCACGGGGTGATCACCATTCACCCCAACATATGTTATGTTGAAAAACCTCTCTGTGGACATCCCTAATGTAAGTAATGTTCATTGGAAGAGGGAACTTGATATGTACGGTCTAATAAGCTTTTGCATCACTCTTCTAGTTTTACTCTTAAGGCTTGTTTAGATGTCCTTCATCACAATATTGATATTGCCAGCCTGCAAGTTTTGTGAGACTTATGGACCTTTTCTATATTGATATCTTGAAACCACCCTCATATGGCTAATATGATAATCAATGCACTTGAAGAATGTGAAGATTTGGATTCTCAGCATGGTAACCTCATGTTTAGATTAAGGGATGTCCACTGGGAAGCTGTATCTTTCCTTAACAAGTTTTTTTCTTCGTTCCAAAATTCTTTCACTTTCTTGATATAGTGGTGAGCTTTTTGCCATAATAAGTTCAACTTTGCATTATGTTATATGCTGTGATTTTGTTGGCATATTTTGCCAAGTCTGCATGAGTGCCAAACTGGAAGGTGAATTTCCCATGTGTTTTTTAGGAGAGTTCTGTTAATTATGAGGCTCTATACTAGGTACTTGTCAGATTATTTAATTCCATAAACATCTGTGGTAAGTAGTTCAGGATTGTTGCGTAGTTTCTGCTAAAAAAGCTTATATTGGCTTTCTTCATTTATCGGTTTCCTCTTTTACTTCAAGATGTACTGGATCCACCATAAGATGGTTACTTATTAGTCTTTCTGAACTGACCATTTTGTTAAAAGATAGATAAAACAAGTAAAATGGGCGCTTTCTGTTTTGCTTCTGTAACACATTGTTGTACCTTCATTTTATATATTTGGAAAGCTAGCTCATGCAGTCAAGTATTGCAGGTCTTTGATTCAAAACTACACCATGCCACTAATAGATTAAAGAAGATGAACGCAGTGTCTCCACTGATTCAGCCAATAACGGAACTTTAAGAAGGATCACCTTGAAAAAGAATTGCCGGTGAATGGACAGTAGTGTCTGTGTCACGGTGCTGCTATTGATGGAAACAGATGCAAAGAAGAGTTGAATGAAGAGCCTAGATGGAGTGCTGAAAAGAAACACCCTGTTTGTTGGCTCAACGCACACTACTTACAAAAACATGTGTGTGCACTGTGCACCAAGAAGCTCAATCTTGTAGCATCAGTTGCTGGTGTGCTTCTGTTGACCTGTCAATTACGGTCGCAGCAACTGTTGCAATCCCCTAGAATGGTCATCAGCTCTTCTATGCAATCTTCATTGTTTTTCTTTTATTTTTGTTTTTAAATGCTTGTTTTTCTTAATTGCAGTGAAGTTATGAACAAGGGGAATTGATATAATAGCCAGGAGACGTCAAGAAACAAAGTGGTGTTGGATATTTCTAATTTACAAGCATAGTATCCCTGCATAATAGGGTCTATACCAATCTTGTCCCCTATTGTAAGGACATTGGATTTGATTGTCACCAATTCATTTTAGAGGTTACTCACATCCAAACATTTCAACACTGACGGAATTATCACACTGGATTAATGTGGTTATGAACTGAAAGCAATCATCTTAGATTAGTGGTTCGTTAGATCAACCAAGAACAGTACGTAGCTTTTGTCACAAGTAAAAGAAGCATAAGGTAAGCAAGGGTCCCTGACTTGAGTGAACCCTAAAACTAGTTCATAAAGTCACGAGTATATACGGTTGAGCCGTTGAGGATCCTCTCACTATAGTACTACTACTCCAATCATCAACAGATCGACAAGGTTCATCTCGATCCCTCTACTCTAATTAAGCATTTGGCAACACTTTTTTTTTTTGGCAACACTTTGCTCATCAAGGTTTTGTGAATGCGAGAGGTTGCGAAAGGCCTGGTACAAAAAAGCGAAAGGAGGCCATTCCTGAAGAAGATGAGAATAATAGTCGGACCATTTTGTCGAGGCAGAGGCGAGGATTATTGGTTTGGAACGTTTACTTGAGGCTTCAGCGAGAGGCTACAATACGCGACTCGTCGTTAATTTTTTTTAAAAAGGATGAAACCCGCGAAAATGGGATGGGAGTTCAACAGTCGTGTTTGCAAGACCCTAACACCTTTTCCATTTCTTCAACAATGGCAACCCTTCATAAACAGCACTTCGGTCCCATAAGTCACATCCAAAGACCACCAATGGCACTCCTTCATCTCTATAAGAAGTCCAAACTCCTCCCGCCAACTTCAAAAAATCCATATTCACAATTACAAATCTCTTAACAATGGCATTCTTTTCTTTTCCCTCTGATAATGTCCCCGTCTCAAGAGAAGAGTTCAATCTGTTTCACTCCATTGACCGCAAGCTCTTCACCCGAATGGTCTTCGGCCTCGGCCTTGACCCTGCCGAGTCGGCACAAATCATGGCTCTGTGGATGTGGCTAGAGCACAATGGCAAGGAGTTTAACTTGGTGTACAAGACACTCATGACTCTTCCCAACACACTTCTTAATGCCATGGCCGAAGAGTCCGTTTTGGTCTTGATCTGCATTCAGAGCGACGAGTTCCATCGTCCTAATCTTGACATCAACACTGACATTCCTATTCTCCAAGCTATTAGCAAAAGTGGTGTAACCCTAAAATTCTTTCATGATAACCGAACCGGAATCATGCAAGGTGTCTCGGCACTGTTCAAGGACGTTTGCTTGAAAGCGTTTCAGGACTTGTTGATTCCTCCCCACCCTTACAATCCAACCATGGGTGCTAGTAGCAGTGCTGCTCCACAGTTTCGGAACCCGGCAGTGAATAGTAGCGCAACTCTTCAGAACTTGAGTGGAGGTTTGTTTCATCCTTATGACCTTGCAGTTCAGCGCGAGGTTTTGAACAAGGAAATGGAGGAGGTTCTGAGCCGTCTGACTTTGGATAACATTGAAGGTGAAGATCAAGAAGTTGAGCCCCATGAGAGGACAATTTTCTTGACATTTTCTAAAGGGTACCCCATTTCAGAAAATGAAATTAGAGAATTTATCACTAGGTGTGCATGCAGTCTCATCCCATCTTGCTTCATTTTTCGTATCTGAACAATATTAATCGTCCGTGTTAATTATTCTGGTTATGTAATTATTACTCGGTTTGGTTGATTGTTTTTGACAGAAAATTTGGGGATGTTATTGAAGCAATCCATATGCAAGAAGTCTTTGCTCAGCAACCACTGTATGCTCGGCTTGTGGTTCGTTCTGCTTCCTCCATTCCGGTGGTTCTTGAGGGGCAGACTAAGGCCAAATTCACCATTAGAGGCAAGCATGTTTGGGCGAGGAAGTACGTGCACAAGGGCGACAAGGCTCCAACAACTTCACCATAAGGGCCAAGGCTGCATGAGTGTTACTAATAATACTACTACTATTATTATCGTTCTTTTCAATTTGTTCTTTTGTTGGTGTGGAAAACATTGTTGATTCGGTATTGTTGTTGTTGTTTTTCTGTTGAATAATAATCCGATATATATGTTGTTTCGGATGTTTGTATCCATTTCCTTTCCGTATTCATGAATAAATATACATTTGTATTATCTTCTACCATTTGTAATATTCATTTCCTTTCCTTATACATGACCAAATATACATTTCCTTTCCTAATACATGAACAAATATACATTTCCTTTCTTCAACTATTATTATTGAGGAGATTGGCTTTATTGATGATTAGCTTTATCTTTGTCCTACATATATGGAATCCGTCGGACGGCGCACCTGAATCTTAAGTAGTGACCTTCAGTATTGCAACTTTGATATATCATTACAAATTTATTTCCCAACATTTTGGTTTTGATATACAAAGAACTTAGCACAAGTTATGAAGTAACCAAAATTCACCACACAAATCACTACCAACATCCAAAACACATTATCCAACCTTCCTTGATTTATATCATCTGGTAGCCAATTCGTGGTCCTGTCTACCAAATCAGTGACTGCAGTGCTAAGATAGTATCCTATTCCAATCAACAATGAGATCATGGCAGTGGAGGTACTTCTCAATGATTTTGGAAATTCTTGATAGCATAATGAAACTTGTCCTGGGAAATGAAATCCCTCAGCGATTCCGATAAGCGACAGTTGCGCCACAAGCCAAAAGGCGGACATTGGCACCACTGAACCAGGTTGATTCATGAGGCTATGTGCTCTTACCACTCCAAGTCGTTTCCTTTCAATTAATG
>NC_020497.1:15674892-15677811 GCF_000184155.1 Fragaria vesca subsp. vesca
TTTGCTTAGCACTGTTGGCTAAGTCGTTTGGGAGCAAACTAGCCAAGCGAAGTTCGAAACTCGCTGCACCCAATTTCTAGGTTTTCGAGTTGATTTTTGGTTCATTAATTGCCATCAAAGTTTTCAGATTCAAAGGCAATATATATTACAAAGAAGAATACAAACATCAGACGCTCGCTTAGCACTGTTGGCTAAGTCGTTTGGGAGCAAACTTGGCAAGCGAGGTTCGAAACTCGCTTCACCCAATATATGGGTTTTTGAGTTGATTTTTGGTGGGACCAAAAATCAACCGCTTTGATGACGTGGCGCTGTTTTCGTCAGATTTCGAACATTTCGGCGAAATATCGGGAAATATCAAAAATATCGGACGAAAAATTATGGAGGGAGAAAGAAATATCGGGACATGAGAAAAACGAAAATTTTGCAGATATTTCGGCAAAATTATCGATTTTTTCTTCCTTGGGCAAATGAGACTGATGCACATGAGTTGTGGACAAAGTTGGAGTCGTTATTCGAGAAGAAGACCGCCGCCAAGAAAGCCTTTCTAATTAAAGAGCTTGTTAACATGAAGTATTATGAAGGCGTGAGGGTCACCGAACATCTAAACAACTTCCAAAGTACAATCAATCAATTGACGACCATGAGGATGACGATCGATGATGAATTACAAGCATTGCTGTTGTTGGGGTTGTTGCCGGACAATTGGGAGACATTTGTCATCACTGTAAGTAACTCTGCTCCTGATGGTAAATTGACTATGGATAATGTTAAAAGTAACATGTTGAATGAAGAGACAAGGAGAAAATCCTCTAGCTCCAACAATAGCCAAGTCTTTGTGGCGGAGAATAGAGGTAGGAGCAAGAGTAAAGGACCTAGAGGCCATGGAAGGAGTGCAAGCCGATCCAGAACAAGGTTCAATGGAAAGTGCCATCATTGTGGTATTTTTGGGCACATGAAGAAAAATTGCAACAAGTTTAAAAAGGATCCTAGGGAGGCTCGAGATGGCAATACTCATCAACCGAAGGAAGACACGAAGAACACAACCGCTACTGTGTGCAATGATGTGTATGAGTTCCTTTGTCTTGAAGGAGAATGCCTACATGTTGACGATACTCCCGGTGTTGCATGGGTCGTTGATTCCGGAGCCTCTTTCCATGCCACTCCAAATAAGGAGTTTTTCTTGACATACAAAAGTGGTGAATTTGGGATTGTAAAGATAGGCAATGAAGGCTACTTCAAGATTGCAGAAATTGGAGATGTCTGCTTTGAGACTGATTTGGGCAACAAGCTGATGTT
This sequence comes from Fragaria vesca subsp. vesca, assembly GCF_000184155.1. Taxonomy (NCBI): domain Eukaryota; kingdom Viridiplantae; phylum Streptophyta; class Magnoliopsida; order Rosales; family Rosaceae; genus Fragaria; species Fragaria vesca. The sequence continues at coordinate 15,676,189 of NC_020497.1, forward strand.
GAAAGATGTTCGACATGTTCCGGGCCTACGTCTCAATTTGATGTCAACCGGCGTGCTTGATCAAGAAGGTTTTCATCATCACGGAGGAGATCAAAAGTGGAGGCTTACCAGAGGATCACTAGTGGTGGCTAGAGGGAAGTTGTGTTGCACCCTCTACAAGACATATGGCAAGATATACAAAGGGGAGTTGAATGTCATGGATGACTCTTCTCCGAGTCTACGGCACAAGCGGTTAGTCCACGTAAGTGAGAAGGGATTGCAAGTTCTGGCAAAGAAGTCTCTTATTCCGTTTCCCAAATGTACCTCACTTGAATCTTGTGATCATTGTTTATTTGGTAAGCAACATAAGGTTAGTTTTGCTAATACATTTACAAAGAAAGAGAATGTTTTAGACCTAGTACACTCGGATGTATGTGGTCGTATGGAAGTTGATTCACTAGGTCATAGCAAATATTTTGTCACTTTTATCGATGATGCTTCACGAAAGGTTTGGGTGTATTTGTTAAAATCAAAAGGCCAGGTGTTCCAAACCTTCAAAGAGTTCCATGCAATGGTTGAGAGGGAGACGGGACGAACCCTCAAGTGTCTCCGCAGTGATAATGGTGGAGAGTACATTTCGAACGAGTTCAGAGGTTATTGTTCGAAGTATGGCATTAGACACATAAAGACAGTTCCTGGCACCCCACAACATAATGGTGTAGCAGAGAGGATGAACCGCACCATCTTGGAAAAAGTGAGAAGCATGCTAAAGACGGCTAACCTGGCGAAAGAGTTTTGGGGCACAGCAGTGACAACCGCTTGTTACCTCATCAACCGAACACCATGTGTACCGTTGGGCTTGGAGACTCTAGAGAGTGTGTGGACCGGTGGAAGTGCTTCATATTCTCACTTGAAGGTATTTGGGTGCAAAGCATTTGCACATGTTCCAAAGGAGAAAAGATTGAAGCTAGATGACAAGGTCGTGCCGTGCATCTTTCTTGGGTACGGTAATGAAGAGATGGGCTACCAGTTGTGGAATCCAATAACCAAGAAGTTATTCAGAAACTCTATGAGATCTTCGAAGTGGTGCTTGGGCATTTTCTTGTTGTTGTTCTTGATTAGGCTCTTCATGATTAGGCTCCCCTTGATCATGATCATCCTGAACCTGATTCTCCTGGTCATCATTTGCAGCACCTGCAGCTTCTGGTTCTGCTGTATCAGGGACGTCTTCATTAACCATTTCTTGAGGTTTGTTAGACTCTTCTTGGAGCGGAGACGAGTCATAAGTGAGGCGCTCTGCATTTTCTAGTATGTTTTTGTCAAAATTCGCAACAGACTGATCCTCATGGAACACCACATCAATACATTCTGTTGACTGGTGATAGAGAGCCTGAATGCTTTGAGGAGGCGAAGACTCATGTAGATGGCGACAAGTGGATATTAGTTATGAAGTCTGAGATGGAGTCCTTGTTGAAAAATGGCACCTACGAGTTGGTGGAGCTTCCTAAAGGCAGAAAAGCACTCAAAAACAAATGGATGTTCAAGTTGAAAAGGGACGAGAATGAACAGTTGACAAAGTTCAAAGCTCGCTTGGTTGTCAAAGGTTTCGGGCAGAAGGAAGGAGTAGATTTTGATGAGATCTTC
>NC_020497.1:15677831-15682346 GCF_000184155.1 Fragaria vesca subsp. vesca
ACAGTGGCATGATCTTTATTAGGGCTTTGAGTCTTCCACTTCTCTCACAGTGCATAGCGTCCATGAATTTCCATGTGAGCCTTCAAATTGTTTCACTTGTTCAATTTTCAAGGCTGCACAGTTGAGGAATCTGAAAGAAAAGAATTTGTCTATTTTGAAATGTGCCAAAGAAAACCAAATTTTTGCATAAATATTAATACGACTTTTTAGAATATGATCGACTAATTAACTGATAATTAAGTATAATTTTATCAGACCTGAAACTTTTGGTTGGTGGAGCACTGTCAGCCAAGACACCTGCTCCATAATAATAATAATCATTCTCTGTTGAATTTGCTGATGACATCTTCCTCTTCCATATTGCTGCAACCAGTACTCTTGCTATGCTTAAGAATGGGCTACCCTTTGGTTTAACTTTCTTATAAAATCGTTTCCCCAACAAGAACACCACCAATCCAACACCATTAGCTATGCAACATATTCCGAAACCTAATCCCCAGCCCACATTGTCCTGAATATAGATGATAGCTGTGAAGCTGAAGATATTGGCCACATACAAAGCTAGAAAATACCAATTGAAGAAAATCCCTTGATCGTTGGGATCGTTGAATTGGTCTGCTCCCATGGTTGCAATTGTGAAGCGGGTTCCCCCAAGTCCTAGTGAAGCTAGTGATAATACCGCATATAGGACCGAGTATTGAAACTTTGATGGAGCTTGACATGTAATAAGTGAGCCAATTGAACATGGTGAAGGCATCAAGGAAGGAATAGTTACTATTATGGTCAACATGATCATACCCTGATGATGAAGGTTTAATAAGTTACTTAATTTATAATAAATAAACAGAAACCTAATATTACATCATAATACGTCGGATAGTAAAGTGAATCGCGACCAATTACCAGTAAAGAAATGAAGGAAAAGACGCCGACAACGGAGAAGGAGGTGAAGAAGGAATCAGCAATGAATGCTCCGGCGATGGGGAAGAGATTGTTGGTGCCAAGGATGATGTTATTGATCTTTGTAGCTGCTATGGTCTTCACATTGAATTTTGTTATCAGAAACACAATCAAATTCGATGCCCACCCACCGCCTGCTACTGAGAGACCCAGCACAGTTGCTGTGCTTCGACAAAGAATGAATAATATCATGAGAAATGTAACCAAGTATATGCATAATTAACACCGAAGAAGGAATTAAAAGAAAATTTGTTAAGTTTAGAAAGAAGATAAGAGGCGATTAATTAACCAACCAATAACAAAGGGAAATGTTGTCCATCCGCCTCCTTTTGAATCTCCATTCTCATCGCATGCCCTATGAACTTCTCCTTGTTCTTCTTTGGATGTGGACTGGGTAGAGAGCTTCCCTTCAACTTCCATTCTCTCCTTTTCTCTCTACTGATTTCTGTATCTTTCTCTCTTTATCTATCACACTGAAGATCTACGTATATATATGCAAAATCGTCGGTGAGCTCAAATCAGGACCCCACTCCATTTAGTGTTGTGTCAGTCGGCCCTCAGTCTCAGTCCCTAGCTACTTAGTTGGAGAGAGTAATATTAATCCATTTAGTGCTAGTTTTAGGTATTACTACTCGAGGAACACATTTTACTATTCCTTTGGTGACCCTACAAACGTAAAGGAAGGCGGTAAATGAAGGCTATAGCTAGCCAGTTGAATGTTGAATGGTGGGAGGGATGGGCATATGAAACAGGCTAGGGAGGAAGCTTGACTTTCCTGTCATACATGGTATGTGCGCATGCAGAAGCGCATGAAGAGAGCAATGAAGAACAAAATCATCTCCACCGGTCTAGGTTCAAGATCAAGGGATATATCCAACCCCAAATGCCCTTTTTTCTCAACACTTACAAGCTAAACACACTAATGCCACGTACTACACCAAATTGAACTATGAATATATTTCCAATGCGTTTTTCATAATGATCGTGCATATCCCATATAGGCTAATAATTCCAACACACCAAGTACCAAGCATTACACACAAATTTCCAATGTACGTATTTGCCTTTTCTGCATGTTAGGTAATCTATCAGCTGCAACTTCCAGTAAATCTATTCAAACACAGCTGTTAACCTTCAAATATGGAAAAAATGAAAACACTCGGAGCACCGAGCACGTAATTAAACTTCCTCCTCTATTGCATATTCATCACCAACACCTTGAGTATCTGACCTAATTTACAAATTACAAGAGAGATTTCCAGTAGTACTGCTTAGCAATCATTTCATCAGATCGATTTACATGCAACGTACTACTTAACGAGTTGTGGTCCGAAAATATCGAGTAGCCCCAAAGAATTAATTGAGTTGATGCGCGCGATGGCGTTCATTATGGCATCAGGACCCCATAGAAAGCATGTTTGAGTCTAATTATACTCAAACAAGTGTCGAAATAATATGTATGGAAGACGTACATTGCATATAAAACCGCAAAAAAACATCATAGAAAGCATGTTTGAGTACTAATTATACTCTAGTATATAACGTCACACATGCATCAGTCTATCATCATCTGTCTCTATTGAATAGGAACCAGAAGTAAAGAAAAGAGGAAGGATCAGAGTAGTCGTGGTCTCCTTGATCTGGATGTGGAGTACTGTTGAAAGGCATCAAAGTACAGTGGAAATAAAAGGAAGCACTTCAGTTTGTCACCTCCAAATCCAATGTCTCAAACGTGTTAATACCAACAACCGAGGGTTAAAAATTTCTGGCATCATGTTTTGATCACTTCAATTCCAATATTCTTGTGTACCTATTTGGTGTTTGTTATCATATGTTTTTTTTTTCGGTCAACTAGTTATCATATGTTTCAGGTTTCATAGTTTTGGTCACAGCTACCAAATTCTCCATCACATTGTCCTCAACGTCTGAGCTTGGGAAGGGAAGAGCTAAGTGTCGCATGAGTTCTTTGTCGAACTAAAAAATATATCAAACGAGGAAGAAATACAACGCAGAGAAACCCGAACAAGGAACAGAAACAAACGAAACCTAATGATATGTACTTACGAGATCAACTTGGTGTTATAATATCCAGACCAAAATAAATAAAATAGTAATGAAAAGTTTCATGAGTTACATAAGTTACATGAGTTACACAAACGTTACATGAGTTACACAAAAACATGGATGGTTTTGGAGTTATAGTCAAGGCATGAGTTACAGGAAAATTCATGAAGTACCATTTATTGAGAGAGCACTAATGAGAGGTCTAGATGATTCCTCCTTAGCCTATAAAAGGAGAGTCATTTGCTCATTCCAAGGATCTCATCCATCTTCCAAGTAGAGAAGAGTGTTCACTCCAAGTTGAGAGTGTAGAGTAGTTGGTAGCAAAACAAGTGTGAGAGAGGGTTTCCTTCAAGTAGTGTTCTTGAAGTTGTGTATCTCGTGTACCCATTATTTCATAGTGGAAGTTCTTGTTATTGCTGCCCCGGGGACGTAGGCACATTGCCGAACCACGTTATATCTGGTGTTCCATTTCCTCTATCTTTTACATATTTGCATATTTATCCTTTGTGTGGTTTGAGTTGTTACTTCCATTATATTATTTTTCCCAACAGTGGTATCAGAGCCCTTGGTTCGTAAGGCATGGGCGTTAAAATGGAAGGTTCAAGGAGTACAATGGTTCGACTCAACCACTCAAAATGGATTACATGGAAGCCACGAATGGAGGACATACTCTATTGCAAAGATTTGCATGAGCCCATCGAAGGAGTTGATGCTAAGCCTGAAGGGACTTCATATGCTAATTGGACAAAGATGAATCGTAAGGCAATCGGTCATATCCGAGAGTGGATGGATGAGTGTATTCCACAATGTGGCAAATGCAAGGAAGAAAATTTCGGTGATTACGGAAATTTCGACCTTCTAAAATATGGATATTTCGACGGAAATTTCGAGGAAATATCGATTGCAGTAAAAAAAATAGAGAAAATTGACGGAAATTTAAAGAAAAACAAGGAAATTTTAAACCAAACTTTAAGAGATATATGTTTGTTTTTATATTATGTACTATATTTGATAAGAAAACCTTGACTAAACATTAATTTATAATGAATTATAGTAATTTAAGGTGAAAAAGTAAATGCTGAATCGTTGATAAATCTGAAAAATTTACTTCAATTTTAAAAAATCTAATTTATTTTTATGGCTTGAAACAAAACAAAAAAAAGGCTAGACCATCACCTTATATATGTATAATTGCATATGGAAAGTGTAGGAAAAAAATAAGGAATAGCAAGTCGGTTATTAATTTCCATCAAAGTTTTCAGATTTGAAGACAGTATATATTACAAAGAAGCATATGAACATCATAGGTTTGCTTAGCACTGTTGGCTAAGTCGTTTGGGAGCAAACTAGCCAAGCGAAGTTCGAAACTCGCTGCACCCAATTTCTAGGTTTTCGAGTTGATTTTTGGTTCTATTAATTGCCATCAAAGTTTTCAGATTCAAAGGCAATATATATTACAAAGAAGAATACAACATCAGACGCTCGCTTAGC
>NC_020497.1:15682366-15702565 GCF_000184155.1 Fragaria vesca subsp. vesca
GTGGTGAATTTGGGATTGTAAAGATGGGCAATGAAGGCTACTCCAAGATTGCAGGAATTGGAGATGTCTGCTTTGAGACCGATTTGGGCAACAAGCTGATGTTGAAAGATGTTCGACATGTTCCGGGCCTATGTCTCAATTTGATGTCAACCGGCGTGCTTGATCGAGAAGGTTTTCATCATCACGGAGGAGATCAAAAGTGGAGGCTTACCAGAGGATCACTAGTGGTGGCTAGAGGGAAGTTGTGTTGCACCCTCTACAAGACATATGGCAAGATATACAAAGGGGAGTTGAATGTCATGGATGACTCTTCTCCAAGTCTATGGCACAAGCGGTTAGGCCACGTAAGTGAGAAGGGATTGCAAGTTCTGGCAAAGAAGTCTCTTATTCCGTTTCCCAAAGGTACCTCACTTGAATCTTGTGATCATTATTTATTTGGTAAGCAACATAAGGTTAGTTTTGCTAATACATTTACAAAGAAAGAGAATGTTTTAGACCTAGTACACTCGGATGTATGTGGTCCTATAGAAGTTGATTCACTAGGTCATAGCAAATATTTTGTCACTTTTATCGATGATGCTTCACGAAAGGTTTGGGTGTATTTGTTAAAATCAAAAGACCAGGTGATCCAAACCTTCAAGGAGTTCCATGCCATGGTTGAGAGGGAGACGGGACGAACCCTCAAGTGTCTCCGCAGTGATAATGGTGGAGAGTACACTTCGAACGAGTTCAGAGGTTATTGTTCGAAGTATGGCATTAGACACATAAATACAGTTCCTGGCACCCCACAACATAATGGTGTAGCAGAGAGGATGAACCGCACCATCTTGGAAAAAGTGAGAAGCATGCTAAAGACGGCTAACTTGGCGAAAGAGTTTTGGGGCGCAGCAGTGACAACCGCTTGTTACCTCATCAACCGAACACCATGTGTACTGTTGGGCTTGGAGACTCCAGAGAGTGTGTGGACCGGTAGAAGTGCTTCATATTCTCACTTGAAGGTATTTGGGTGCAAAGCATTTGCACATGTTCCAAAGGAGAAAAGATTGAAGCTAGATGACAAGGTCGTGCCGTGCATCTTTCTTGGGTACGGTAATGAAGAGATGGGCTACCAGTTGTGGAATCCAATAACCAAGAAGTTATTCAGAAGCAGAGATGTGGTGTTCCATGAGGATCAGACTGTTGCGAATTTTGACAAGAACATACTAGAAAATGCAGAGCGCCTCACTTATGACTCGTCTCCGCTCCAAGAAGAGTCAAACAAACCTCAAGAAATGGTTAATGAAGACGTCCCTGATACGGCAGAACCAGAAGCTACAGGTGCTGCAAATGATGACCAGGAGAATCAGGTTCAGGATGATCATGATCAGGGGGAGCCTGATCATGAAGAGCCTAATCAAGAACAACAACAAGAAAATGCCCAAGCACTAGTTCGAAGATCTCATAGAGTACCGAAGCCAAGTACCAAGTATCCTTCTGGTACTTGGTATATATTTTGCTCACCAGTGATGGAGATAATCCATATTCCAAATACATTCTGTTGACTGGTGATGGAGAGCCTGAATGCTTTAAGGAGGCGAAGACTCATGCAGACGGCGACAAGTGGATATTAGCTATGAAGTCTGAGATGGAGTCCTTGTTGAAAAATGGCACCTACGAGTTGGTGGAGCTTCCTAAAGGCAGAAAAGCACTAAAAAACAAATGGGTGTTCAAGTTGAAAAGGGACGAGAATGAACAGTTGACAAAGTTCAAAGCTCGCTTGGTTGTCAAAGGTTTCGGGCAGAAGGAAGGAGTAGATTTTGATGAGATCTTCTCACCAGTTGTCAAAATGACATCTATCAGAGTTATTTTGGGCATGACAGCTATCATGGATCTTGAGGTGGAGCAGTTAGATGTAAAAACGGCATTCCTACATGGTGATTTGGAGGAAGAAATATACATGGAGCAACCGGAAGGTTTGAGGTCGAGGGCAAGGAGCGACATGGTTTGCAAGCTAAAGAAAGTTTGTATGGACTGAAGAAAGCGCTAAGGCAATGGTACAAGAAGTTTGACTCATTCATGGTGGGTCATGGATACAAAAGAACTGATGCAGACCCATGTGTGTACATTCAACGGTTCACTGGAGGTAAATTTATAATTTTGTTGCTTTATGTTGATGATATGTTGATAGTGGGGCAAGACGTTTCTATGATCTGCAAGTTGAAGGCAGATTTATCAAAGTCTTTTGATATGAAAGACTTAGGTCCAGCTAAGCAGTTTTTGGGCATGGAGATTACCCGTGATAGGAAGACAAATAAATTATGGTTGTCACAGGATAGGTATGTTGAACGGGTGCTTGAAAGGTTCAACATGAAAGAAGCCAAGTCAGTGAGCTCACCTCTAGGTAATCACTTTAAGTTAAGCAGATTATTATGCCCAACTACACAAGAGGAGAAAGACAAGATGGCAGGTATCCCTTACTCATCAGCTGTTGATAGTCTTATGTATGTCATGGTATGTACTCGTCCAGATATTGCTCATGCAGTTAGAGTTGTTAGTAGATATTTATCTAACCCTGGCAGAGAGCATTGGGACGCTGTTAAGTGGATACTCAAATATTTGAGGGGCACCTCAAAGTTTTGCTTGTCTTTTGGTAGATCCGAACCCGTTTTGGAGGGTTTCACAGATGCAGATTTAGCTGGGGACCTTGATAACAGAAAGTCCACTTCTGGGAGAGCTGTATCATGGCAGTCCAAGTTACAGAAGTGTGTTGCCTTATCCACCACTGAGTCCGAGTACATAGCGGCAAACGAAGCAGGCAAGGAAATGATATGGCTGCAAAGGTTCATTCAGGAGTTGGGTGTGAAGCAAGAAAGGTATGTGGTGTATTGTGATTGTCAGAGTGCAATTCACTTGAGTAAAAATTCAGTTTATCACCCTCGCACTAAGCACATTGATCTACGTTATCATTGGATACGAGATGTAGTGTCAGAGAAGTTTTTGCAGTTGAGGAAATTCACACCAACAAGAATACTTCAGATATGTTGACTAAGGTTGTGCCACAACAGAAGTTGGAGTATTGCAGCAAGTCCGCTGGGATGGACTTCAAATAGAAGTCTTGCCGCGTATTTCCCCGGGTTGGTCTGGAGGGGGAGATTGTTATAATATCCAGACCAAAATAAATAAAATAGTAATGAAAGGTTTCATGAGTTACATAAGTTACATGAGTTACACAAACGTTACATGAGTTACACAAAGAACATGGATGGTTTTGGAGTTATAGTCAAGGCATGAGTTACAGGAAAATTCATGAAGTACCATTTATTGGGAGAGCACTAATGAGAGGTCTAGATGATTCCTCCTTAGCCTATAAAAGGAGAGTCATTTGCTCATTCCAAGGATCTCATCCATCTCAAACATCCATCTTCCAAGTAGAGAAGAGTGTTCACTCCAAGTTGAAAGTGTAGAGTAGTTGGTAGCAAAACAAGTGTGAGAGAGGGTTTTCTTCAAGTAGTGTTCTTGAAGTTGTGTATCTCGTGTACCCATTATTTCATAGTGGAAGTTCTTGTTATTGCTGCCCCGTGGACGTAGGCACATTGCCGAACCACGTTATATCTGGTGTTTCATTTCCTCTATCTTTTACATCTTTGCATATTTATCCTTTGTGTGGTTTGAGTTGTTACTTCCATTATATTATTTTTCCCAACACTTGGTTTTTATATCCTATTTTCCTTTCAAGTTTCAATTATGTGATCTGGTAACCTCTTCCACAGTAACAGAGATGATTGCATGATTTACCACACTAAAAGTAAAATAATTACACAATGACACGAGTATAATGCTATCATAAGATCAGCAATCATCTTAATCATAAGACCAACTCAATTATACACATTGAACTGGTAAAATCAAGTGTAAAATCAAGATAGAAAATAATATAATAACAATCTAGTACATAGATGCATAAAAGTCAAAACAAACTACTTGGAGATGTTTTGAAGAAGCATCTGGTATGCAAAATGCATCCAGATGTATGATGTAGGAACAACAAATTATTCAATATATTATTTAAATTGTAACATAAAAATATTCAATGGTATTTACAATAATGAAATCAAATGGCATAACAATTTCCTGTTTTATAATACGGTGATTAATTTGATTTTGCCTCACTTGAGGCCATATCACCAAAGGCTTTTGGACAATGCTATATATATGTAGAATTCACCCTTTCTCGAACAGAAGTGAAGAATTTAATAAGATAGGACAGCCCAATGATCATCTCCATTTCAAAAAAAATGACACAGTTAGATGTAGAAGTTGAACCAGGAAAAAAAAAAGGAATTAATGATTGCTGAAAAGGTTTGTGCATTTAAACAATTGCAACTGAGTTAGAACCCTTACAGAAAATTTTCTTACTGGTTAAGTTCGCATAAAACATTTATGCTGTCATGTACTGGCTAAGATTGCAGTATTATTTTGGCTTTTTAGCCAATTTGCTACCCTAACTTTCACTAAGGTGTCAATTTGCTACCCTATTTTTTTTCTCTACCATTTTCCTACCCTTACTTTCATAATTAGCCGAATTGCTACCTAACAGTCAAATAAACCAATTTCAGTTATCTTTTCCGTCAAGAGCTCAACACCCACTATGCACATGAGGCTATTTTCGTAATTTGCTTCAATTTTTGGGATTGTGAGAGCAGTGGAGTTCGTTCCTTGCACAATACTGGTAATTCTTCTTCTTTCTTCATCACATCTCTCACCTCAACCAAACAAAAATATCAAAAAATCAAAATCAAAGAAACTGTAGAAATTGGGGATTAGGAAGTGGAGACTGCATTTGATAGATCACCATTGTGATCTGCATCTTCATCAAATATCTGCACCTTCATCATTAATTCAACAGATTGGGTACTTTCTCAGATCTGCATCTTCATCTTCTCAGACCAGATTTGCGTTTCATCTTCAGATTGCTTATTCGGTAATCCTCCGCTATACCGATCTCGTACCGGAATTTCGGCATACTAATTCTTCGGTAGCTGACGCCGGTGGTTCGGCAGCAAATTTCGAAAACCAATCAGATATACCTTGCTTTCGGTTGATGAGAATTGGGCTCGGTTGACAACCAAATTCATCCATGGAGGAATACCCCTTCTCTCTGCTTTCCCCAATTCGAATAAGCAATCGGAAACCCATATAGCAGCTCGATCTTGTCCGCGTCCTCGTCCGTCCACAGCCGCTCGAAAAGCCTTCTCCATTCTTTGAGCGCCACCAATGGCTTCCGGTCTCATCCATAGATATATCAGTTTTCAGGTAAATCACAAAAATGCCCTCACATAATACACCACTTGACGGAAAACATAACAAAAGATGACTGATTTAACAGTTGGGTAGCAATTCGGTTAATTTGTGAAAATTAGGGTAGGAAAATGGCAGAGAAAAAATGTAGGGTAGCAAATTGACACCCTAATGAAAGTTAAGGTAGCAAATTGGCTAAAAAACCTATTATTTTTTTCTTTTTAACAAAAATAATGCAGATTTTAGTAACATGAGCACATAACCATATTTCAACTACTAACGACAGTAGAACCAGACCTTAATACAGTGAAAATATACTCATCCCCGAGAAAAAAATGCGTGTTGACTTAACAAGGTATTGCATGGAACTGAATAAGGAAATTAGAGATTTACTTGTAATGAATGCCTCTTCCCAAAATTCATACTCTGACCACAGTGGTGCAACTTCTCGAAAGGGGATTCCCTTGCTCAAGCATACTCTGCAAAAATTACAAGAAGTTGCAATAACCTAACAGATCCTAACACATTCAGAGAAAGTGAATTCAATACAGTCAAACCTAATTAGTATTACTACTCAGAATCCTCCAAGTTTACCCATAAGAGTTCAATAACTCTACAGGGCATACCTTTCAGGGTGTAACATATTTCATTCACCTTGCTGACCACATAAAGGAAGGTGATATCATATATAATTCCTAAGAACAAACCTCAGCACCTAGTTTTAAAGGAACGACTTCGACCATCCAACTCACTCCTTGATACCCTAATCAGACTTCCCCATCCATTCACCCCGTAAATGGATGAGTAAAACGCATTCCCAGTTCAGGAACCACTTCAACCAGTGAACACAAACTGTGAACACTAGAGGAAGTGTTGATATAGTTGTGTTTGTGGTTATGGCTGATGAAGGAAAAACTGTTTCAAAGGCACGTAAGTATTTATGCTGTCCTTTAGACTTTATTTGCCCCACAACTAGTGTGCAAAGGGGTTGGATCAAATAAGCCTTTAGGATACAATGAAGCCTAGCACTTGCTATTGTTGTTCTTCGTTTTGCACTCACAAAGATCAACCTTACACTCGATTAAAGGTTTACAAGAAACTCAAGGTTGCTAGAAACTATATCTGCAGTTTTATAGTTTCTAGATTTTTGCTAGTGTTAAGAAAATATAGATGGAGGTTTGAGAAGAGAGAAACAGGTTTCCTGATATGAGCATATACAGAAGAACTTATTCCTATATATAGGAATAATCGTGCCTTTCCAGAATATTGACATACCTTTTCATTTTGTTTTAAAACTCTTCAGCAAGAGTTATTTACAATTGCCAACAGTCATATACAATATCAACTGATATGCCTTTTCATTACATACTGATATGCCTTTTCAACATATACATGCCTCTTGGTTCTGTACATCCATCATTTCATAATTTTTCTGTTTACTTTATAATTTGAAAATCTCTCTAACAGGAAGTCGACTTACTCTATATGTTAAAATCAGATGCCGGCAAACAAACTCTCATGGCAATAACATATGTACTGGAGAAGGTGAGCCATGGCTTGGTTGGTTAAGGTGTTTAACTGACAACTTTGAGGTCACGGGTTCAAACCTCACGGACATATGTAGGGTGTGTGAGTTATTAATAAAACGTTTTTAACATATGTACTGGAGAATTTTTTTTTTTTTTTGCCCTACTTCTAATACCATTCTACCTATACAGCACATAAATAGAGAAAAAGAACCAAAACAAGCATTCAACAGTAAGAGAGCGCTTGCTCAATGACTAGTTGGCGTATAATTCCTGGTAGGACACCATCACTAATAGGAGCTGTCTGTACTTCAAAACAGTCGATAGTTTGCTCCTTAGCTTCATTGTCTTCCTGAGAAAAACCCTATGTTGTTTTGCATTAGCTAAGCAGATATCTATATATAGCTATGAGTCTAGGACTAATTTATAACAGAAAACATAATACTTGGACCAATCAACACATTAGCTTCATTGGTTAACTGAAAAAACCTTCATTGTTACCCAATATTCAGCTATAACAGGGAATAACTGATAAGACATACAACTTGGTCATTCACATACCAACAAAAGACTAACAAATAAGGCTCCTTTTAGTCCCTTCAAACTTAGTCAACCCAAAATAGCTCAAAATTTCTAAACCTAGAACTCTCACCTTTCGGCAGACCACAAAGAAGTTTGACACGCTGCCTTCAATAATCTGAGTACATAGCAGCAGCGACATCTCTCCCACGACCCACCACAGCCAACTGCGCACCGTTTCCTCTGACACCAAACACAGGCGGCACATAAATCCCAAAAAATGCTCACATCAAGAGCCTCACCATTTCTGTCAAGCTCCAAGTCCCCACTCTCACCCAATCTCCCCAAATTGCCACTAACCAAAGTAGTAATCGACAGCTCCTCCCCGTCACTCCTCCCCTCCAAAGCAACCGGCAGCACTTTGTTCATCGAATCATTAACAAGATCACCAACCCTTGACTGAAGCAAAAGAGAATCAGCCGCCAGTGATGGTAATGGAACCAAAGTCTTGTTGGGTCCGAAAAGAAGCTGAGGATTGGCATTGTATAGAATCCTGACGGAGTCCGTGAGCCGTTTCAAGTGCCTCTCCCAGAACAACACCAATAAGGCCAAATTCACTATCAGAGGCAAGCATGTTTGGGCGAGGAAGTACGTGCACAAGGGCGACAAGGCTCCAACAACTTCACCATAAGGGCCAAGGCTGCATGAGTGTTACTAATAAATACTACTACTATTATTATCGTTCTTTTCAATTTGTTCTTTTGTTCGTGTGGAAAACATTGTTGATTCGGTATTGTTGTTGTTGGTTTTTCTGTTGAATAATAATCCGATATATATGTTGTTTCGGATGTTTGTATCCATTTCCTTTCCGTATTCATGAATAAATATACATTTGTATTATTTTCTACCATTTGTAATACTCATTTCCTTTCCTTAAGATCACATAACTAAACTATATATTATTGAGGAGATTGGCCTTATTGATGATTAGCTTTAAAGCTAATTGAAGGTCACTACTTATTAAAGAATTTACCTTTGTCCTACATATATGGAATCCATCGGACCGCGCACCTGAATCTTAAGTAGTGACCTTCAATATTGCAACTTTGATATATCATTACAAATTTATTTCCCAACATTTTGGTTTTGATATACAAAGAACTTAGCACAAGTTATGAAGTAACCAAAATTCACCACACAAATCACTACCAACATCCAAAACACATTATCCAACCTTCCTTGATTTATATCATCTGGTAGCCAATTCGTGGTCCTGTCTACCAAATCAGTGACTGCAGTGCTAAGATAATATCCTATTCCAATCAACAATGAGATCATAGCAGTGGAGGTACTTCTCAATGATTTTGGAAATTCTTGATAGCATAATGAAACTTGTCCTGGGAAATGAAATCCCTCAGCGATTCCGATAAGCGACAGTTGCGCCACAAGCCAAAAGGCGGACATTGGCACCACTGAACCAGGTTGATTCATGAGGCTATGTGCTCTTACCACTCCAAGTCGTTTCCTTTCAATTAATGCAGACGCAATTAGGGCTATAATGTTAATAATATGTCCAGTCCCTATTTGTTTGATTGGTGTTAGAGTTCGTCCAGTGAGGTTCTTGTACTTGCGGAGTATGAAGCGGTCAATTATGAAGATGGAGATGGCTGTGGCTAAAAGGTTGAACACTATGATTGAAGCAGCAGGGATTTTGAAGTGTGGACCAAGGTGTCTATCCATGGTTAGGGCTTGGAGTACAGTAAGACTGCTGAAAATGCCTATTGGAGTGCTTAGGAAGATGCCAGTAGACCACAGTGGCATGATCTTTATTAGGGCTTTGAGGTCTTCCACTTCTCTCACAGTGCATAGCGTCCATGAATTTCCATGTGAGCCTTCAAATTGTTTCACTTGTTCAATTTTCAAGGCTGCACAGTTGAGGAAATCTGAAAGAAAAGAATTTGTCTATTTTGAAATGTGCCAAAGAAACCAAATTTTTGCATAAATATTAATACGACTTTTTAGAATATGATCAACTAATTAACTGATAATTAAGTATAATTTTATCAGACCTGAAACTTTTGGTTGGTGGAGCACTGTCAGCCAAGACACCTGCTTCATAATAATAATCATTCTCTGTTGAATTTGCTGATGACATCTTCCTCTTCCATATTGCTGCAACCAGTACTCTTGCTATGCTTAAGAATGGGCTACCCTTTGGTTTAACTTTCTTATAAAATCGTTTCCCCAACAAGAACACCACCAATCCAACACCATTTGCTATGCAACATATTCCGAACCCTAATCCCCAACCCACATTGTCCTGAATATAGATGATGGCTGTGAAGCTGAAGATATTGGCCACATACAAAGCTAGAAAATACCAATTGAAGAAAATCCCTTGATCGTTGAGATCGTTGAATTGCTCTGCTCCCATGGTTGCGATTGTAAAGCGGGTGCCTCCAAGTCCTAGTGAAGCTAGTGATAATGCAGCATATAGGACCGAGTATTGAAACTTTGATGGAGCTTGACATGTAATAAGTGAGCCAATTGAACACGGTGAAGGCATCAAGGAAGGGATAGTTGCTATTATGGTCAGCATGATCATACCCTGATGATGAAGATTTAAGTTACTATACTTATAACTAGCCTCTTACCCGTGCATCTGCACGGGGATCAAAAAATGGAAGAAAGTGTACTTGAACTACTCCACTTTATGTGGGATGAATCTGTTAATCCTATCTTTTTGTAGATAACTGCTCCCCAAAAGGTGGGATAAAACTACCACATACTTTTTTTTCTCCTTATTTCAGTGGTGTTTTACAGTTAAACCCATAGTAACTATTATTTTTATTGTTTGAGAATTTTCTGCTACCTTGGTTTTTTGGCCAATTGAAAAAAAGGCTTCACTAAAGACACCAATTCAAAGCCACTGGCTTTCTAATAGTAAAGATAAATAAACAGAAACCTAAGTGATGGAGTAATTACGAATATTATCTATCTCTATTAATCAAGCCAGAAGGAGTTTAGGAATGGTTAAATTTTTGAACTACCTATAATGCCCTTGATTGATTAAATGTTCAAATTTAAGAATTTAAGAAACCATGAGTAGAATTGACAACTCAATTGTCAGTTTTTTTGTTTTTTAAATTTCAATCCTTTTTTTAGGGAGAAAAAAGTGGGAGAGATGAGAGTGATCGGTTAAACCAGTAAATTGAAATTAAGAAAACAAAAAAAAGAAAGAAAAAAAGTGAAGAAGAGCAAATTGACACGTGCGGGTCAAGAGGCTAGTTATAAATGATGTAAGATCAGATCAGTTGCTTTTTTCAATATATGGGAGGAAATTTCTGTAGAGAACTGATATTGACATACACAATCTCACGACATAGTACATCAGATAGTGAAGTGAATCGCGACTGATTACCAGTAAAGAAATGAAGGAAAAGATGCTGACAACGGAGATGGAGGTGAAGAAGGAATCGGCAATGAAGGCTCCGGCGATGGGGAAGAGACTGTTGGTACCAAGGATGATGTTATTGATCTTTGTAGCGGTTATTGTCTTCACACTGAATTTTGTTATCAGAAACACAATCAAATTCGACGCCCACCCACCGGCCGCTAATGAGAGACCCAGCACAGTTGCTGTGCTTCGAGAAAACATGAACAATATCATGAGAAATGTAACCAAGTATATGTGATTAACACCAAATTAAGGAAGAATTAAAAGAAAATTAATCGAGTTAAGTTGAGCAAGAAGATAAGAGGCGATTAATTAACCAACCAATAACAAAGGGAAATGTTGTCCAGCCTCCTCCTTTGGAATCTTCATTCTCATTGCCAACAATATGAACTTCTCCTTCTTCTTCTTTGGATGGGGACTTGGTAGAGAGCTTCCTTTCAACTTCCATTTTGTCTTTCTCTCTCTATAGTTCTCTCTCACACTGAGCATACATATGATGCAAACTAACCATTGTAGCTTCAATATTTATAGAAGACGTGCATTGCAAAATTCACCGAAGAGAGAAAACCATACCAATTAACCTGCAATATACTACAGTAGCGTGCATTTTAATTCTGTTAGTTTATTTTAATTTGGCACCCACTTTTACTACAAACAAATCTAATCAACTATACCTTTTAATTTTCAATAAGATAAACAAAAAGGTGTATGTTAAGCAAGCTCATATCTTGATTCCACTTAGTCAAGATATATATAGTGCTCTATAATTGAGAAGCTTTCTCCTGATGGCCTGATCGTTTTGTTTATATTTAACTACGTACAACCATTTTATCGATCATGAGGGTGTTGCTACTAAAAAAAATCATGCACATATCACATGTATGTTTAACTACTAATCAAAATGTGCAGTAATATCGTCACACCTACACCAGTCTATCATCATTGGTATACTCTAATTTGCCTTCCCATTTCATTTTTTCTATAATTAAGACGCACAATTCATGAATAATGTACGTGCTGATATTACAGGCTGGTAAAGTCGTAAATAAGAAAAAGAGGAATAATGCCCCATATATGATATATGCACCTTTAAATCCATTAACGCTCGTGGTAACCTAAAATTGAGGGTTGAAATCAATTTTGTCATCATAACCCAAGGGAGTACCTCACGACCAAAAAAAAAAAACAAAGGGAGTACCTGACTAGGGTTCTTGTAAATGCAGCTCAGGAGTGATGTTTATTGCCCACTTTGCCAGATTGATGAAACGTCACCTCAGTGACAAAGATTGATCTGGGAAAAGCGCCACTAGAAAAGCAAAAATGACAACAGAAACCAGTGGAATGATCGGGGAAACGCCCTCTTTATTAGTTTGCCCGGTAAGAAGTAATACCAAAGAACCTACACATGAGCTAATGGTGAGTAATACCAAAAATATCTACACCTACAACGGAAACTGATGGCGCATCCGACGTTGGGGGCTTTCCTGAGTCCTTCAATTTTTCACCCTGATCGGCAAGGCTGTTGATACCAATTGTTAATTAGGGTGTAAACCCTAAGAAGAAGAAGATAAGAAGAAGAAGAAGAACATGCAAGAAGAATAGAGTTTGATATTCAATGATATTTCCCAATTGAGTACAACATGATATTTATAGCCTTATCACAAGACATGTGTTACTCAGGTAGAGACCTAAGGAATAGAAACCCTAATTAATACATTAGTACTAGTTAACCCTAATTAGCCAAACACGTGCTGCTCATCTGATTCATAAGTACTCCTACGATGAACAGGAGAATTCCACGCCATTTCCTAACAGCTCGACTTGACTAGAGGCTTAATTTGTAGATGTGTCTCATACTCATGTACTATTTTCAACATCATCAATATACTCTCATTTTATTTTGAATTTCGTGATGGAATAACATTTTGTATTCTTTAACAAGCAAACGTTGAGACCTACATATGACAGTAGAATTTTATTTCACAACATTTTGGTTTTGGGACACAAAGACCTTGGCACAAGTCATGTAGTAACCAAAATTCACAACCCCGATCACCACCAACATCCAATATACATTATCCAACCGCCCTTGATTTATATCATCCGGCAACCAATTCGTAGTCTTGTCTACCAAATCAGTGACTGCAGTGCAAAGATAATACCCGATCCCAAGTAACAATGAGATCATAGCAGTGGATGTACTTCTCAATGATTTTGGAAATTCTTGATAGCACAATGAAACTTGTCCCGGGAAATGAAATGACTCAGCGAGTCCCAAAACAGATAATGGCGCCACAAGCCAAAGGGCGGACATGGGCACCTCTGAACCTGGTTGGTTCATGAGGCTATGTGCTCTAACCACTCCAAGTCGTCTTCTTTCTACTAGGGCAGCCCCAGCAAAGGACATAATGTTGATAATGTGACCGATTCCTATTCGCTGAATTGATGTTAAAGTTTGTCCAGTGAGATTCTTGTACTTGAGGAGTATGAAGCGGTCGATTATAAAGATGCAGATGGCTGTGGAGAAAAGGGTGAACACCAGAAATGTAGCAGCAGGGATTTCGAAGTGTGGACCAAGGTGTCTATCCATGGTTAGGGCTTGAAGTATAGTAAGGCTGCAGATAATGGCTATTGGAGTGCTTACGAAGATGCCAGTAGACCACAATGGCATGATCTTAATTACGGTTTTGAGGTCTTCCACTTCTTCAACAGTGCATAGCCCCCATGGGTTTCCATACGAGCCTTCAAATTGTTTGTCATCTTCAATTTTCAAGGCCGCACAGTTCAGAAAACTGCATGGAAAGAATTTCACTAAATAAATACAACTAATTAACTAGTTTAATCTTTATGTCTTAGAATATGATCGATAGAGATTAATATCATACCTCAAACTTGTAGTTGGTGGATTGTCAGTCATCGCATTCGCATTTGCTCCTGCGCCATAATAGTAATCAGGTTCTGTTGAAGTTCGTGATGACATCTTGCGCTTTCGAACTGCTGCAACCAATACTCGTGCTATGCTCAAGAATGGACTCCCCTTTGGTTTTACTTGCTTATAAAATCGTTTCCCCAATGAGAACACCCCTAATCCAATACCATTTGCAATGCAGCAAATTCCAAACCCTAATCCCCATCCCACGTTGTCTTGAATATATACGATGGCAGTGCCGCTAAAGACAATGGCCATATACAATGCCACAAAATACCAATTAAAGAAAACCCCTTGATCGGTCGGATTGTTGAATTGGTCTGCTCCCATTGTTGCAATTGTGAAGCGGGTGCCTCCAAGTCCTAGCGAAGCTAGTGATAATGCAACATATAGGGCTGAGTATTGAAGCTTTGATGGAGCTTGACATGTAATAAGTGAGCCAATTGGACATGGTGAGGGCCTCAAGGAAGGGATAGTCGCTATTAGTGTCAACATGATCACACCCTGATGATGAAGAAAATGACTTCGTTTGCTCTACATTTTACTATACATGTATATGGAATTTATAAAACTTCACAAGTGATGGAGTGGTTTCGAATATGTTGTTTATAAATTTATAATACGGTAAACAATACATAAGCGCTGTAGTTACGATCAAATACGTACCAGTAAAGAAATGAAGGAAAAGGCACCGACGACGGAAAAGGTGGTGAAGAATGAATCGGCGATGAAGGCTCCGGCAATGGGGAAGAGATTGTTGGTACCAAGGATGATGTTATTGATCTTTGTTGCGGTTATGGTCTTCACATTGAATTTTGTTATCAGAAACACTATCAAATTAGCTCCCCACCCGCCGGCTGCTACTGTGAGACCCAGCACAGTTGCTGTGATTCAACAAAACATGACCAATAATATCGATCATGTCATTCATGTGAGAAGCGTAAACGATCGAGTATGTGCATGATTAACACCAAAGAAATGGAAATAATTAAGTTGAGCCAAGAAAATAGAGGGGCTTGACTAACCAATAACAAAGGGAAAGGTAGTCCAGCTGCCTCCTTGAGAGTCCTCATTCTCATCGCATACCTTATGAATAACTTCTCCTTTTTCTTCTTTGGATGTGGAGTGAATAGAGAGCTTCCCTTCAACTTCCATTCTCTCCTTTTCTCTCTACTGATTTCTGTATCTTTCTCTCTTTATCTGTCACACTGAAGATCTACGTATATATATGCAAAATCGTCGGTGAGCTCAAATCAGGACCACTCCATTTAGTGTTGGGTCAGTCCCTAGCTACTTAGTTGGAGAGAGTAAATTAATCCATTTAGTGCTAGGACGTTAGGAACACATTTTTACTATTCCTTTGGTGACCCTACAAACGTAAAGGAAGGCGGTAAAGGAAGGCTGGCTAGCTAGTTGAATGTTGAATGGTGGGAGAGGAATGAGCATATGAAACAGGCTAGGGAGGAAGCTTGACTTTGCTGTCATACATGGTATGTGCGTATGCAGAAGCGCATGAAGAGAGCAATGAAGAACAAAATCATCTCAACTGGCCTAGGTTCAAGATCAAGGGATATATCCAACCCCAAATGCACTCTTTTTTCTCAACACTTACAAGCTAAACACACTAATGCCACGTACTACACCAAATTGAACTAAACAACAACTCTAATACTTTCAAGTGTCGAAATTATATGTATGGAAGACGTACATTGCATATAAAACCGCAAAAAGCATCGTAGAAAGCATGTTTGAGTACTAATTATACTCTAGTATATAACGTCACACATGCATCAGTCTATCATCATCTGTCTCTATTGAATAGGAACCAGAGGTAAAGAAAAGAGGAAGGATCAGAGTAGTTGTAATCTCCTTGATCTGGATGTGGAGTACTGTTGAAAGGCATCAAAGTACAGTGGAAATAAAAGGAAGCACTTCAGTTTGTCACCTCCAAATCCAATGTCTCAAACGTGTTAATACCAACAACCGAGGGTTGAAAATTTCTGGCATCATGTTTTGATCACTTCAATTCCAATCTTCTTGTGTACCTATTTGGTGTTTGTTATCATATGTTTCAGGTTTCGTAGTTTTGGTCACAGCTACCAAATTCTCCATCACATTGTCCTCAACGTCTGAGCTTGGGAAGGGAGGAGCCAAGTGTCGCATGAGTTCTTTGTCGAACTAAAAAATATATCAAAACGAGGAAGAAATACAACGCAGAAAAACCCGAACAAGGAACAGAAACAAACGAAAACCTAATGATATGTACTTACGAGATCAACTTGGTTTTTTTATCCTATTTTCCTTTCAAGTTTCAACTATGTGATCTGGTAACCTCTTCCACAGTAACAGAGATGATTGCATGATTTACCACACTACAAGGAAAATAATTACACAATGACACGAGTATAATGCTATCATAAGATCAGCAATCATCTTAATCATAAGACCAACTCAATTATACACATTGAACTGGTAAAATCAAGTGTAAACCGCAACAAATTTGAGGTATACTGTAAGATTTACAAAGACTAGGACAGTTCAACAAGGGCATGTTTGACTTCGTGCATCACTCACACAACTTCAGTGCTAAAGAGATGCGATTGCTGATCTGTGGAGAATGTCATAAAGAGAGAGCATAATCTCAGCACCTATTAGTGCAATGATGAGCCATTCCAAAAAATCTGATTTCCTGTTTTGAAGAATTTCCTGAAGAAAGCGAATATTGTGCTGCAAAGGAAACAACAGAATGTCACCACATCTTTATCAGTTGAAAAACAATTCTTCAGATTTTGGTAACAAGTAGAGAGCATCAAGTTTCTTGTACCTCCACAAACTTCAACTTAAAATCAAGACTTGCAAATCTCTGAGTTAATTCAAATTCATCCCTGAGGTATTCCCAAATCTGAGCATATTTGGCATCCTTCCAGGCAATGTCTGATCTGTAAATCAATCAATTCATCATGAGTTAGATCAAACACACAGCATGTCAAATAACCTCGCTAACATAGATTTTGTCTTTTATTGAAATGTATCCGTTTTATGATAGAGATCCCCGCACAACTGAATGTTGAAATAAATGTAGATAAAATGCTGCTTGGTAAAGCTAAGTATTAACTGTGACAAAAGTTGATTCACTACAGCCATGGCAGTGTCTAGTGGAGATGAATACCATTAAGTTCATATATTACCTCTCAAAAAGTCCAAGTTTAAGAATCACATCAGCAAGATTAGAATTTGCTTTCCCCACTAGCTGAAAAAGTTTCTTCCTCTTCATCTTAAATTTTCCAGTAGTTTCCATTTCACGATTGATGTCAGTAAACTCGGCAACCATTCCATCAACCTAAAAAAACAAACAAACTTCTAAGCCTGAATCAATGAGAAATGTTTTCACATAGTTGAACTTCGCAAGTTTATATGGAAATACCTGGCGAACATAGTAATCTAGTGCAATACTTTGACCGAGAACACTACCAATGGTACGAATTCCATCAGTATTCAAGTGCTGCAACATTATGTAATCCAATCCGCCTTCCATCCATGTGTCTAAATCTGGCTTCTCTCTCACCTCATACTCTGATTTTAGAGAAAAAAGGTTCAGATATCACAACTCCTAAAAGCTTACTTAGTTGAAATTATAAACAGAGAGGAAAGATTAATAAGCTAAAAGTCAAACATTTCAGTACACTATTAACAACATTCATGTTAACGAATATATTCATAGAACCTCACCGTCCTTTCTCATCTCAGGTAGCAATCCAGATGCATGTTTTTCCACGATTTTCAAGTACCCATCAATCTCATGTTCACGAACATTAAACAAGACAATGGACCCATATTGGAAAACTACCATGTAGCAACAGTCACTCCCACTTAAACTAGGACCCAATGCCTGAAACAAAGAATGCATTCAACTTATTATTTACAAGCATACAGAAAGTAAAGTTCGGGTGCAAGAGAGCAAGTAGATACAAGGCACTACAGAAGTAATTATACTAACAAAGATACCAGATGACTAGAAGTATTACATTTCCTTTTATTAAGACAAAAGAATTAAAATCAACCTATTAGGCAAAAAAGGGTTTTGACCTTTAACAATCTTGACAAACAAAATCTTGCTAAATTTTCAACACAGTGCAAGGACAACAAGGCAGTACACCTTTACTGCTTAGTTAGGTTGGCTTGGCTGGTTCTTCAAGATAAAATTTTATTTTTACCAATAGCTGTGGTGATTTGGGTTTTAGTGGTTAAACAATGTTATAGTTTCAAACTAATAGAGCAGTCATTGTCTTAGAGAGAGTACTAGTTCACATTATACTTGTGTCATGGAGCTAATAAGTATCAACGAATTACAAATGAGCTAAAGTGGTTCTTTAAGAAGTGCATAACTCGCAGGTAAAGAGTAAGAGGAACAACCTAATAGTCCATCAGAAGCTGCACATTTTTTGAAAAGTTACAAGTTTTTATTTAGAAGAGAAAGAAAACAGGGTACAACTAGTTCACAAAAAACATGGAGGCAACCATGAAAACAAGCTGCAAAAGGATACACAAACCAACATCCTTCTGCCTATAAGAAGCCTAAATGATGCGCAAACAATGTCCAAGAGTAACTTTAGCTACAATGAACAACCTCTCTCTTCACAGAATGATTAATAAGCCATTCCATTCATATTGATAATACGAGTCAACCACACAATGTTCAAAACCTCTTCATGTCCCATCTTATTCAAAAGCTTAGCGAGTCTACATATACATGTTATGCCATACAGCATTCTCCAACTAAAATAAAGTACACACAAACATGTTCTATCCTTAAAAACAACCAAATAGCTCTACTTAAACATAGCCAAAACGATGGAAAACTTACATTGTTAGACTTGTTTAGCTCCCCGAATTTAAACACAACATAGTTGGTCATTCTCGACGTGGGTGGGATGAAATTCACCCTGTTCTGCTCCACCAAGCTTCTCAAATCCACACTACATTTCAACAAACACATACAAAATCACCAAACCACAACCACCAACTTAACCAAAATCAATTTCATTACTACTAAAATTCAGCACATTTTTCAACTCCCAAACACAAACAACAAAAAAGCTCCCAACTTTGAAGACCCAAAATCACAAACCTAGTGGAAAAGAAGTAAGCTCTGACCGGAACATTGGGCTTAGCATCTTTATCAACACTTCCCATACTGCCCTCGCCGACCTCCGAACACGACACCGGCTCGTTCCAGTCCAACGCGCCCTCCGGCGACGCCGTCGTCGAAACGCACCGTATCGAAAACAGCCCAAGACTACTGATCGGCCCAATTTCGCGGCTGCTGAAGCTCGAGTGAGAAGGAGTGGAAATTGAGTGGAAGATTAGGGTTTTGGAGACGGAATTGGGAACGGCGCGAGGGTGGGTTAGGGTTAGAAATGTACGGACGGAAAAGAGAGAAGGAGAAGAAGGAGTAGAGGAGAAGGGAGAGAGCGGATGAAGGAGGCGCATGGCCTTGAGGTGGGCGTCTATGGCGCGCCGCATTTTGGGTTTTGGGTTTTACAGAGAGAGAAGAAGAGTGAGCTCTTCTTTTTTTGTTTATTTATATAATAATATAAGGTTTTAATTAATTTAATTTTTTTTGTTTTTTTTTGTTTTCCTAACTTGTGCAGCAAGAATCCAGTATTAATGATGAATCAATTTTTGTTTCTTTTGGAAAGATATGAGCCGTTCCATACCAATTTTTGTTTTGTTGAGTTATAACAATCATGTGTTGATCACGAACTGTTAAAACTTAGGACTAACAAAATTTGTTAAAAGAGTGTTTTTAATGGGTATAACGTTTCTCTTGTTGGTTGGCTTAAAATCAATTGACGCGTTTGATCACGCTACTCTGTCGGGTTGAGTGGGTATAGAAATGCACTGTGCTTGGAGGCCCGTGCTTGGAGGAGATGCACTGATGTTGTTTCCCTGCCGGGGATGGCTGGGTTGCAATCATACACATGAATATTTGTATCCATAATCATTCTGATACCTTGATGTGTTACTAAACTAATGAATTTAATCATCCGTAATCATTCCATTCAATTCTAAGTAATTAAGCATGCCCTTAGAAGAAAACTTGTTTTATATATATATATAGTCCCCTTCTAGAGAGGGATCCTTCTTTGAAGATCATTTGGGTATCGAATTAGATTAAATAAATCAACAGAACAAAAGTTGTCCAAACAGAACCGTTCGTGTAAATTACGATTACGAAAGCTCAAATGATCTTCAAATTTGATGAAATTTTGCAGGAATGATCTACACACTGTGTTTTAGACATTGTATGGTTGAGATGTGGGAATACAACCTGAAAATGAGCGAAATAAGGAGTCCCGCACTTTAATTTCAAAGAGGGATCCGTCTCTGGAAGGGGACTCTATATACACACACACACACACACACACACACACACACACACACACACACACACACACACAATGCTGATCAGGTGCGGACGTCCGCACCAA
>NC_020497.1:15711035-15711543 GCF_000184155.1 Fragaria vesca subsp. vesca
TTTATATAATTTTAGATGAGAATTTTCTTCACTGATTGTTCATTGATAATTCTATTACATGTTTCATTGAGTCGACACTTTGATGCATGTTTTAGGGTTTATTATTTTGAATGTGTTTATGATTGACATATCATTGCATATTCTATGAGAGATAACAAGTTCTTTCCAGGTACTTGTGTGAAGTGATTCCTTGGTAATCTAAGGCTACCGACATTGACCTTAGATTCTTTGTTGCTACTCAAACGTTCTTAGATCTTTATGATTTCAGTTATTTTGGTCTAGATACCGACATTTCATAGATCAATTAATTGGGAATATAGTTAAGTCGATACCGACATTTCACTTAACATGGCAAGTAAGAGAACGTAATACGGTTAATGACCTAACGACATTGGCTTAACTGTGAGTGCATTCATCTTTAGTCATTGACATTGTTTTGGGGTGTATTGAAGCGTATCTAGTGGTGGAGAGAAGTTCCTAGCTATTGTTTCTCTCATTATTTACATCC
>NC_020497.1:15712074-15729289 GCF_000184155.1 Fragaria vesca subsp. vesca
GTTTTATCTATTTTGTTCACCAATCAACCCAACTCCGAATACCTCAAATTTGTGTGGTAGTCCACCACTGTGTCTAGTTACTGTGTATTTAATTTCATAATTTTTGGTTGAGTCTAGATTAGCTAATTAATTAGGTTTCTGCTCCTAGGTCGAGTCTGCCAGATTTCTGGTTTACGCGTCTGTTTGTGTTTCTTGTGTGTTTAAGTCTTAGTATCACCAATCCTCTGCGGGTAATGACCCCTATTTGCTGTTTACTACATTGATATAATTGATTTGATAATAGGGTATCTTTGTAGGTGCTTTTGCGCCTATCACTTAGCACCCCCACATTTCCAGAAAAATCAAAACGAAAGGAACTAATTCTTTCATATTCCAATGCAACAGCAAGGTTCACCATAATAGGGTCTTCCTGGAAATCAAGAGATATATCCAAATATCTACATTTCATCATAGATAATTAGCATATAGTCATACATTACAGAGATATAACTAAAAATAAAAATAAAACTTTATCCTAACCAAGCTAGAACTTTTTTAAAATTTGAAGAAAAGACCAACCTTGTGGCTGTAAAACCATGGCATAGGATCACAATATCCCCAGAACCAGTGTCATGTAATAACTAATAAGTCCACAAGCTTTTCACCATGTTTGTTGGTTACAGTGATTTTCTCCGGCACTGAGACAGTGCAATTCACAATCTCTCAGCACTTTGCATACAAATAACAAAGATTCATACTTCACCATAAAGGAAACATATATGAAGAAATTGATTACCTAGGTTTTGAGCAGCATCTGCCATTTACTTCAAGATTCTCTCTTTTGGGTGCGATTTTGGTGAAGATTGTAGATTTTTGGTGAACAGAAGCTATATGGAAGTTGATTAATTTCAGAGCAGGATTAATCAATGGAGATTATAACTACTCCTCAAGATAACAAGACAAACAGTTTTGACCAACCAAAGTACCAAATGAACCAATTGTTCTGTTTTTTTTTCCTGAAAACAGAAATACCAAAGCTAAATCAACACCATCACAATGTCTGCACTGAAACTGTTCATAAAACCTATTAAACTCAGAGAGTCAGAGACCAAGATTCACAGCGTTACCCATTCTCCAATGCAACAGCAATGTTGGCAATACTCCTCGTTCCCTGGAAATTAAAGAGAGCCTATATAACTTTTTCCGATTATGTAGAGTCCACCCAGCATTATAGAATTCTTATAACCAATCAAAATTTCATAGTTTTCTTAATCAATGAAGCTGCAACTCAATCTCAAAGGAAACAACCACACACACACACACACACACACACACACACACATATATATATATATATATATATATACAGAAAGCCAACTAATTTGAAGACTGATGATGAAAAAATTCAGGCAACAGCAAACAAAAACTTGAAACTAACATCAGCAAGCAGAATGTTCAATAATAATTAAAATCATTTTATTGATGGATTTTGCTGCTGGCTGCTTACACTATTAGGTCACTGGTTCCAGGATGAACATGCAGATGAAGTCCATCAGTGCATGCATACACAACCCAATATCCTTGGAGAAACTAGACCTGCTACTTCGATATTTATTTGGTTCTACGTAAAGAGCCCTACGCAGTGTTAGTTTGATTAGTTAACCAACATCTCACGTCTCACCGACAAGAACAATCTTGATCTTGTGCCCATAGCAGTGGGGCATGAGTACAATTTATGTCGACTGTGACGCTAGCCCGACTTATAATGTTGTACAATCACAAGACTTATATATAATGGGTAGAACATTCATCCATATAGATTGACATTATATATATATCCAAGTGCATCCACTTAATGATTGCTGCATTTTTAACACTCACTGAGATTGAATGGCTTGAAGGATGGTGAGTGTTCCACTTCTGTCATATATGGAGCTTTCTGTTTTGTTAATTAACCGTACGTATCTTACCATTATGGACACCATGACACAAATTGAGTTGAAACGTACAATTAACCAGGTTATAAAAAGTTAAAAACTTCTCTTGATTCAGCAAAACAGTAAAAGACAAGAGTCGAACTTTTTTTTGCGGTCGAGATAACAAATGATAAAGCTAAAAATGAGCATACATCATGTGAGATTTCAGTATTCACTTATACACACAACATAAGATCTCCTTGTGATATTTCATTCCTCTATTATGTTGACATCCAATCAAATAAGTGCATCCACATGATTGCTGTATTCTTCTCTGTCCATTGTTCGGTAGCTGGTACTCATTGATTGGTGTGTGTTTCTCCTTCTGTGGTGGTGTTTTCTTTCCTAACTAGCTTAGGTGTATTTCCATCAAAGTTTCCATTATGAACACAAATGAAATGAAAGAATGACGAGAATCGTACTCTTGTTATGATCTAGTTATGAAAAAATTAAGCAAAGAACGAGCATACATTACCTATGATTGGCTTATCTAATCTTTGCAAACCCAACTGGGTGGATAGGTTGGGTTTTGGATTTTGCTCATAGCATCAATAAACCTCATATGCACATTGTGCTAGTTTCTAGAGCAACTAAACGACAGAGCTCTAGCCATCAAAATCACAATAACTGGGAACTAGATTTTATTTATGCTGTAGAAATGATATGAAATAATGAATTTTTCATTGATTCTGGTATGGGTTTAAAAAGGTTGAGCATCAGAATCCAACTACCACTTCTGTATGTCCAGCTTGCAACTTGAATAGGATGAAGTTGACCCAACATGTGACAGATTATTTAGCAACATTAATAAGAAACCCTTCTCTCACAAGGTCTGGCTTTCACATAGTTAGCTTACTGTCAAAAAAATTACTTCCTTACAAGTTAAAGAAGTCCAGCATAGAAAGACTTGTGTACTCCCAGCCAAAATAGGAATATCTGCAGACATGTTTAAGTTTGATCCTGTGCTTATGTCCAAATTGTTGTCATTTAGGGTTAGGAGGCAAGCATTTTGTGTCTTGAGCTTAGTATACGAGTTCAGAAGAGATCCGAACTCGCAAGATTAACTCATTTGGTTTGTTATGTTATTCTTCCCAGCATCTAATTGGTATATCAATCATCAAGGTTATCCCAGTTAATGTGGCTAGATATGTAATAGCAAGGATAGCAACACTCTTTATTTAATTGACAACTTGATTGTACTGAAGCTCATATACAACAGTTTACAAAGGAATAGTTGGTTAAGAGCACTCTATATATATTTGATAATATGATACACATCCAAAGATAAAGCAGTACTGCTGCACATTACAGACTAATGTTTAGTCAAGTTCTGCCTTTTCTCTAAAGAACAATTACAAACTGGTGGGAAAAGGGAGGCGCAGATTGTAAGTCGAACTGTCTTGGAGAATCGGTGGAAGGTGGTTAGTGGCTGATGGAGGTACGGTAGCTATGGAAGATGAGAATCCTGATGATGCTGCAATAGAGAAGACTGGCACTGGAGTAACATTGTTGTTGTTTCCATTCATTTGCCATGCCCAGTTTGAAAACCTCGGTGAAGAAACCGCTTGGATTCTCTTATGATGATCTGTTGCCATTTCCTGCCATCAAAGAAGTTTGATCAGCGTATAGTTCAATTGTGCTGCATAACTTATATTGTATTTTACAAAGCAAAATGGTCAACTGGATTATTTCACAGACGTGTAGGAAATCCTATCATGACTATCTACCTTAATTTCATGTTCTATGACATCATGGCATTATAGATGAACTATAAACATGATTGGAGACTGATCTCAGAAGCACTACTACTGCTACATTCAATATGCATTCAAATACAGGACAATGATAAGTGGGAAAGTGTAAGAAGGGTACCCTATAAGAAGTAGCCTAATCCTACACTATTCAAGCAAATAATTTCACCTTTTTGGTCCTACCTTAAGAATTTGACCAGATTAGGGGTTCCGATCCTGCAAACAACATGAAATAGACTCATTTGCATTCAAGCACTACTTGATGAGATTCACACACTACTCGTGGAGTGAGTTGGAACACTGCCTAATGGTTATATTTTCAATCCTAGCTAGAAAAATGGGGTAAATGGCATATGATTTAGTGGAGACACAGAAGGCTAGTCTTCAAACTCTCTCAAGCAATAGCAGTGTGCATGCATATTCACCTATTCCTGATACAATATGGAATTTCGAGTAGTACCTCAGTTTTTTGTAAGAAACCCGGATATATCTCAGGATACAAGGCAGGATGTTTGGATAGCATTGCTAGAGCATGAAGTGGTTGTCCCCCAGCTGCAGAAGCAGAGCCATTAACCTGTAAAATTAGGCACTACTCATCAGCAATATGATAAAACACGAATCTGCACACAAATGACTGTCTCAAGTCACTAGCTTCATGCATTCCGAAAAATATCCTTGACAAATGAAAATAGAAATAACATGAATGCATAAATTCTTAAGTAAAACTTGGAGAATAAGATTTACCATTGGCCTCTCTTTGCTAAGTATTTCAAAGGCTTTCCTCTTTTCGCCAGTAGAAGGCTGAGAGATCCCAAGGCTCAGATCAAGATTGTGACCACTGCCTGCATTTACAGCAGTACCAAATTATTTGTACCAATTCTATATATGAATAGGTCATAATGAGAGAGTACAGACATTGGTTTCATTTAGGATTACCTTCAGTACTGGCACCTACTACTACCTCCCCTTCATAAATACTAGGATCAAAGTTGCTAAGTCCTTCCCTTCCATTACCTTTGATCAACCTGAATTCCAAGAACCAATAAAATTGAGCATGCAAAAGACAACAAATGTGGCTGAAATTTAGCATCAGTTAAAGTGGGGTAGTTTTGGTTCTCACTTATTTCCAGGAATTAATTGTCCCATATGAACTTCGAATGGACCAATTTTGGGCATGGCAGCGGCAGTAGCAGCCGCTGCCGCCACGCCTCTGAACTTTGAGTTCCCACGAGAGGCTCCATTGCTCTGGCGACGAAGCACGTGCACAAATTCTTCTTTGTTCAGATGCCTCATCTGCCAAACATTCATAGTACATAAGATTAGTACAAGCTTGAATGGAATCCATAACCCCCAAAAAACAAAATGACTAACATTCTATACCTGTTTCAAATCTTCCTCATAATCGCTTAGCACAAAATTGATATCAGCATCAACACCTCGAAACTTGATTGCAGCTCGATCATATGCTCTGAAATCATCAGACCCAAGTTAGCAAAATTGAACTAAACTAAGCACACAGAGAACATATTCATCCAAAAATCTAAATTTATCAGCATAGACACTCACTTGGCTGCAGAATGAGCAGTGTCAAATCCACCTATACAACAAAAACCAAAACAAAATCCGATTCAAGTTAGATTCAACCCCTCAACACATAACCAAAGTTTCTATTTAGAAAATGGTGTGATCATCTACTTACCTAAATAAACTTGCTTCCCACAATCCCTATACAAAAGAAAATAAAAATAAAGATCATTATACATAATTAGTAACCAATTAAGCATAAGAAACTTCTTGTATACCACAATGAAATTGAATGATGAGAACAGAGTTGTAGAAGGTTGTATAGATAATACTATAAATATACATATAGCTTTTGTATACACTAACCATATATGCGATTCCCACCGGCCGGTCCTCCGGTAAAACGTAACTCCCCGGTACTGAGAGCTCCGAGATCTCGGCCCCCTGCGACTTTTCCGGGCCTGCTGCTGTTTCTGCTGCACAACTTTCAGCTCAGCCTGCCCGCCCGACTCAGCAAACGACAAGTTCAGCCACTGAGGCCTCGATGTCGTATTCGACGAGGCCAACACTCCAAACTCTCCTCCTCCTCCCTCTCCGCCGTCTCCGGTCACCGGAAACAGCGACTTTGTAGCAAATTCCGGCGAGGGGACAATCTGGTCCTCTCTGTTGTTGCAAAGACCATGTTTGTCTTTCTTCAAGATGTCAAAGATGAATGGGGAGGTGTTGTTGGAGTAGGAGTCCTCCTCTGCATTGACCACAGAGGAGTCTGATGTTCCCGAATCTTCTCTGAGCTTCTCGGCCTCCAAAGCTCTGCTCTTTTCATCGTAACTGGATTGATCAATGGTAGAGCTAATGATATCAACGTTAAGATCCAACATATCTGCCAACTTTGTTGGGCTTTGATCGTTAGAATCTTCGAAATCCAGAACCAAGTTGCGGAGACCAATTTCAGGGATGAGAAACTGGAACAAGAAAGTGAAGGCTAAAAAGAGAGATATGGGGAAGAAGAGGGGGACGTGTTAGCTGTGAAGGAATAGAGAGGAGCTGTTACACTTGTTTGTGTTCCACTTTTGCATTATTATATATTTACAGGGGCCTTCTTGTTGTGTTTTGTTGTTGTTTCTCTGCTTGAATCATTTTCATCTCCAATGTGATTATTGCTAGGAGACAAAAGAGAGTTTAAGGAAGTTAAGAGGTAAACTCATTCTCTCTCCCTCTCTCTAGCTCTAATCTACCCCAGTTGTTTTTCACTAATTAGTTAGGTAGTTGTGGGATTAGTGCTAATTGAGTGAAGTGACTTGACCTAACCTAAAAGCATGAAAACACCATAAAGATGCTAGATTGATTATTGGAGTGGATACATAGTATTAAAATGCTTGTATTCCACTCTAGGCATATGAACATGAATGCATGGTAGATTTCTTGATGAATTGATCCATCCATACTAATTCCGGTTCATTTTAAATTACTCAAACGTCAAATGCATAGGTGAACTATTCGAGTAACATTCCGGTGCAACATAAATGAAATGAGAAAATACGCTTTTACTTTTTATTCGAAATTGAAAAAAAGAACGTGGATATTCAATGAAATAGAATAGTACCACCATCCATTATGACACTAATTATAGGCAATGTCAATTGTTCTGTGAAGTCATTATCACCAACCTCTTCTCACCATTAATATAGCAAAGAAAAGTGTATTGGCATTCTGGATTTTTCTGCATCGTGAAACCATTTCATTGCAGAATGCAAGAGGTTGATTTCGGAAGCAAAAGTCACTGCACCTCCCCAACATAGTAAAAAACCCCATTAACATCAACCTGACCCAGAATTCAGATTCACAGAAAAGGAATGTTTAGCTGGTTTCCTAGGAGACGGTGAAAATATGAAGGAGGAGAGGGTGAAAAGGCCATGTCATTGTTAAAGAGACAGAGAGAGAGATATTTCCTGAATTGGAAATGGTCATAGGTCAACACGAATCCGAATTCTTTGCCAGTGGCCGCATTCAACATTGTTAGGACGGTCAATCCCCTCTATGTGAATTCTCACTCGATGTGTCATATCATATTCTAACCCCGGAAAAAAAAAAAAAAAAAAAACAAAAAAGGGAAAATACAAAGATACTCATATCTTTGGTGGGACCCTGGGGAAGCAAATGGCAAGAGGGGGATTGGTCCAAAACCACAAAGGATATGGACGGAGATATCAGAGACTGGATGACCGAAAAACAGTGGGAGAATTGATGATGGGCAACCTTAAGACTGTGTGTAGAGTACCACATATTGTTGAACATTTCGGTCAGGCATGTGTGTTACCATTTAATATTGGTCCCATGAATTAGAGGGATTCAATAAATCCAAACAGTTGGGGCTTGGAAATCACCTAAAGACTAAAGTAGCTAAGGTACAAGGCTTCCCACACAACAAAGAAAATGTGATGAAACCTATAAATAGCAATCATGTGTACCGATGTTTTTGGCTGTACTCTCTATGAATGCATGCTAATGTGAATGTAATATGGTTGTTTTTCACATGGAGCATATAGATGGCCGGTGCGGTTTTCCTCATATCTTGATTCATTTACAAAATGTTGAGTACAGGAAGAGTGACATAAGTGGTGTTTTTGGTCGACGGTTAATTTTGGTCCGTCCAATTTGGTTAGAGCTAAGCAAGCGGAGTTTAAGAGTTTGAACTTATAGGAATTCGTGGAATGATCAAAATCGTAAGTAGATAGTATATGTTTCAGCTACGTCGTTAGATATGACAAACTTGAAGCATTTTTGACATTGGTTAAACATAGTTACTGTTAAGACAAAACTGAAAATTACACGATCGAGAGGAAATGAGATGAAAACTTTTCAAATGCACAATCGATTGTCGTTCTGTTTATTCATTTCAATCATTTGTGATGTTTAAGGCAACTTGAATAGATAAATTCCTAGTAATATGTTTGTTATTATTGCAATATAGTATTCTATTTTTGGTCGACGTCGGACGATGAACAGAGCAAGATAAAAACATGACCGACGGTTTTGCAAAACCACTGTTATCTCCCTAATATCTTTTCCACCTACTTCGTTCTCTTATTTTACTAACAAAAGCAATTAGGTTACCTTTCGGTATACCACACACATACCAGAGAGTTCATCTTTCTCTGAACCAAAAGTTGAATTTCAGATGAACTTAACCCCCCATTCTGGTATGGTTGGTTCAGACATTAAGGCTCAGTCTTCGTTTAATGTGAAAAGAAATGGTGTTGTCAATTTTTCATGGTACTGATCGTCAGAAATCTACCCTAATATTCATGTGGGAAATGTTCGTTTAAAGTTGCCTGACATTTTGCACTGTCTGCGTTTTCTTGCTCACCTTGTTAATTACTCGTCCTTGGTTCAGCTGGATCATATATGGTCGCAATTAATCTCTGGGATATAGAGATATAGTGGTAGCCAATGAGATGTGTTTTAAGGTCAGAATAATCAAGGCCAGTGTGGACTTTAGTTTGCCGGTTGGCGGGCTAGCTAGGTCAAGTAGCTTTCGTCCTTCTTCTTGCTTCTAAAGTTGTTTGGAAGGTTTCTTACTCTGATCGTATTATTGTTGATTGTGTAGTTCCAAGAGATTACGAAGAATATCAGAAATTTGTACTAATACTTGTTGCGTATCATGGTTTGAGTTTGATCGAGAGTGAAATTTGCACACTCGATTACAAGCCTTTTATTATTGTGACAATATCAAAAATGCTCCTTTTTTTTTTCTTTCTTTTTTCAAACTGTTCATGACATGATCGTTTATGACAATTTCATAGTTAGAAGTAGTTTAGGGTGTGCGGATTGTAATTGAGGATGTTTATCTTGTTAAAAGTTTGTGATTTTGTATCTTTTATTATCTTTGTGTTGTATATATATGCGAATTACTTCTCTCTAAATGTAAAAAAATATAGGAAGTTGTACGTTGTAGTTGTGCACCATGAGGTCCATGACAAATTCTTAACTTAGGTAGCGAGCATTATAGTTTGTAATTTCATACCTAGTATAATAAGGGAAGTTCCATATAAATATATTATCCGCATGAGTTGATATGTAATCAGATCGTTGTAACAAATTTTGTGATATTCATCGTATACGATGAACAACATAAACAAAAAAGAACTATAGCCATGCCTTTAAAAGATTCTCAATTCAAGTTTCCCTTCGTCAAACTCAAGGGTTGTAGACATTGTAGCTGCTGCAGGATTGTCAACCTCCAATGCAAACGATGAGAAACAGCTTATACTAAGCAAAGCTTATTTCTTGAATCTGCAGAATAAATATAATC
This sequence comes from Fragaria vesca subsp. vesca, assembly GCF_000184155.1. Taxonomy (NCBI): domain Eukaryota; kingdom Viridiplantae; phylum Streptophyta; class Magnoliopsida; order Rosales; family Rosaceae; genus Fragaria; species Fragaria vesca. The sequence goes on from NC_020497.1 coordinate 15,721,617, forward strand.
ACTACCAATCTACCATCAAAGGATGAGAAGGCAACTGCATCCTCCGATTTTCTTCTCTATTTTAGAGCCAACCAGACCACCTTAACTTGACGACCATGTTCAGCTTTGGAGTTCCAAGAGAGAGAGAGAGAGAAACCTTAATGGAGACACGACTCTACGCTCTCTGAGGTTCTAATCAGTTGTCAGTTGTCACTGCCCCTTTTAAACCTAATTAATAATAACCCACCCACCTATCAACTCATCCGCCCAGAAACAACCACTAATACAATACTACTCGACGCATGAAGAAGACGACGACGACGACGACGTCGACCGAATCTGGGCCGTACGATCTCCCAATCCCAACGTTGACAGCTGAATAGCCAGAATGATTGGGGTCCAGTTTTTCCAGCCACGCATGTAGGACGAACCTTTCCTTATCCGGTAATAGTTGCTGCCCCTTCGGGATTTTTAAACCTTAAAAACTTATAACCAGCGTATTAGCCTGGTATCCTCTCGTTTTCTTCTTTCTTTGGAAATTTTGTACAGTGTCAAAGGTTACCTCTTTCAGCAAGTAAATATCTTAAAGGGAGTATGAGTATCTATCACAACGGCAACCCCCCACCGGCCACTTGGTTTTGATGCTGCCTCTTCCACTCATGTCAATCCACCTTACTACATGTTCCATGCCGTTCTATTTTATTGTATATAGATTCGAGTATTGCGATCTTTAGAATCAAATTTACCTGCGGATTATGACATTGAACCACATTTAGTTTTCTCATCTAAGTCATTCTAGCTACTAGACGTATAAAATTATGTTATATTTACCGTATAAGAAAATGTTGTATCATTATCGGCTCGTCGCCTGATCAGCAAAACCCAAAATCTGATTTTCACTATTTAAACGAACCTGAGTTTGTGTTTTAGGGATTCCTAACGTGAAACGGAGAATGTCGGCCTACAATGAATTGATTCAATATATGGTAAACTTTTTACTCGTGAATAGAGAGTTTGAGATAAACTTTTATGACCATCTATAGATTGTTGTATAAATAAACACACTAGAGAATGTTGTAATTAATATGTACTATATTACTACAAACTAGCTGAGAATGTTATGAAATGAGAAAAATGCAATCCTACCAGGAGAAGATGTTAGATGAATTGTTAATAATAGTTTGTGATCATTTTGATTTAGTGTAATGATTGAAGTTTCAGTAACTTAATAAGAGGTCATAAAGTCGACTCGTATGTCGTTAACAAGCCATTATCTTATAAAACAAAAACGAACTTAAACAAACAAAAACATCTATAGAGACTCATCATAAACATATTTTCTTGTTTAAAAAAACATAAGTCTTATATATATTGTTTATTTTTTGGATTGGATCTATAGCTATTTTATTAAAACTGGTATACTATTATACCTTAGTTTTCATAAATCTAGCTAGAGTGTTCATAAGATCTTAAATAAATAAACATGAACCACACACAATAGACGTCACGGCTTATCTCATAGTTAGGGGATTTGATTAAACTATCAAACCCACAATCTCTTGTGTAATACTTCACATAGGAGATGTATTTATTAGTTTATTACCTATAAGATTAAGAAAAAAAATGTAATCATTGACCATTTAAATATCAATTCACACAATGTCTTCTTCATCTTTTAAGGAAATAAGGTTGAATATTGTATTCCTAGATCAAGAAAAATGTTTAGTATAATCACAATGAGGTACAAAAGTACAAAGTCTTAAGTAGAAATCAATCCAATTCACACCCTAAAACCCCTTACAATGATAACACTCTTAAAATGATAGCATTATTTGTCCTTGTTTTGCAATTATTTTGAGTGAATGGACTAGAATAGATCGGACTAAAATAACATTATACAAAAGTCTTGGTACCAAGTGGGAAATAAATCAAATAATTAATGGAAATAGTGGCAAATAGGGAAAGTTAGGAGTAGATAAGAAATAATTGCTTCTGCTGTACTTTGTCGGCAAAACGTTACGAGGTTTTAAGGTTCCGGTCGACGTGGCTGCTTCCCCTCCTTTCGTACTAAAGTCTACCCCGATCCTTACCCGGAATACGGGACGTATTTACGATACTGCCATCGGTTTTAACCACGTGATACTAAACGTGCATGCAAATTCGTCTTTTTTTTTTTTGTTTTTATTTTTTTGGAGTTCAATAATTCGAACAATTTTGTCGGCCAGTTGCATAAAATATATTTTCTTAATAGGAATGGATCAACAAACTTCATTATTACGATGTATCCAGAATTATATTTTCTTATAAACTCTGTTCATGTTTGGTGATGACTCTCAATGAGGGTGGTTCGTGATTGATGATGATTCCATTGTTTTTCTAAGGATATTTATTATATGTGTTTCTTAAAGTTCAATGATGATTTAGTACCTGCGTTGTGATTTTAACCTGATTTGGTGAGATATCAAAACATAGAGAAGCGAGTCGGTGTGTTTGTTTAATTACATTTTTTCGATGCGTGAAAAAAAAGCTTAAATTAATTCCAATCAGAGTCTATTGTTACTGATTCATACAATTCAGTGAACTATATAAGACGAACAAAACAAATCAAATCGTCAAATTGGTATATAGACTACTGAATAACAACAACATATTATACATACTCCTTATACATTGTCGACCTTTACTTTGATCTTTAGATCCATCAGCTTAGCTTGATAAGTTGATATAAATGTATGCGATGCTTCATGATCTCTTATTCGTGAAGAGTCAATAACTTAAAAGCACACCAGTGATAATAGGTAATACGTGACATAGGACAATAGATTTATATTAGGTTCTTGGTTCATAATCATCTGCATATTAGTTCAGGTCCTTTTGCTTGGATATTTTCCTTTGTCATTTACACGTACGTTCATAAACAAATTAAGTTTTCTAGAAACAATATTGACACCTGGGAAACCTAATATATATGGAACTAGAAACTAAATCTTTGACTTAGATTCTATCTTTCTCTTGAAAATTCATCAAATCAAATCAGAAGTTTTGAGAAGAGTAGAACTGAATCATGGCCATGGGCAAAGCTCGAAACACGTAATGCAGGTGGTTTACTTCTTTAACATAATTTATACAGATTTGGCCCTCAAAAAGATTGCTGTATAATTTAGTAAGATCTACATGCATAGGATGTCAACTTATCCATGTATTTCTTATTTATTTAAACTTGCAGCACTAGAATATATAAGCCTAGATCAAATTATATATCGGCCAGTTCCTAGTTAAGTGGATCATTTTTAGAGTTGATATGTCACACTTTGCACCAAAGTGAAAGTGGCTGCGAGTGTATGAACCCCACATGTTCTAGTTATGGCACGCAATACTTAGCTGTAAAAACTATAATAATGTGATCCAATTGCATTGTTAGAATATTATTATTGTTTTTTCCTACATAAGTATAATGCAAGACCAAGAAATCTCAAATGAAATGTATTAATTTAGGAGGGTATGAATTCTGAAACCCCCTTTGGTTTTAGTCTAAATCTAGGATTCTTCCAAGGAAGACTTGTTTCTTTTCTCAGTCATTCTCCACCAACTTTGCATCTATAGAAACTTTAATACAACACTAAGAGCTAGTAGAAGGTCAACAGAAGCAAATAATAGCTTATAGTGAAAGCTCTTTTTGGATAGCATAGAATATAGACTAAGCAGTATTAAGAGTGCAACTTCTTAGACCATATATATAAACATGGCTTAATTAATATGTAGAAATTCCAAAACAAAGATGTAGAACAAACCTATAAAAATTAGAAGTGAACAAGAGAGAACACTTGAATTATAAGAATGAGCGACTAAAAATCAGAAATTATTCATGCACAGCTAGTGGTTATTCATCCGGCAGTTTTTAATTTGCTCAACGAGTGAAGAAAATGTACTAAATAAAATAATGTCAACGTCTCGACAGCTGAATATATGACGTTATCAAGAGATAATAACCATTTGCACAAAAACAGGTCTAGCTTGAGAACTCGTAAGTCGTACCGAGCACTTGCCGTCTATTCCAATGAACATCCGATTTCTGATCGGAAATTCTTTGGCATCTGATTAGTATTAATTTAAATGTTCCAACAGGGAATGTGCCCTATAGTCACACAACTCTATTAATGAATGAAAAAGTCTATCAATAAAGCCCAAGAAGAGGCCCATAAAAAATCCCAAAAACGTACAAAAGTATTGGTGGTGCATGCCTTGGCTGAAAAGAAAAGAGAAAGCTAAACCTAAACATGGCCGCAAGGAAGAGCTCCGTTTCTTGGCTGAGTGACGACGAAGTAGGCTTAATCGTCAAGTGGCTCACCATCTCAGGTGATAGTAGTAAATCGTTCTCCGAGGTCTGCAAGCAATGGTGGAGAGTGGAGGGTCTAAATCGCACATCCATTCGTCTTCTCCAACTCGATAATCTCCGGCGTGTACTTCCCAGATTTCCAAACCTAGTGAAATTTGAAACATCCAAATGTATCACCAAAGATGACCTTGAGTTCTTGGCCCAAACATGTCCCAAAATCACGAACATCGACCTTGGGAAACCCAGAGATGAATAGAACCTAGGGATTCTGTTTGAATCTGGAAGGGTGTGACAGAACCACAGATTTAGGGTTAGGTTTTCTTGCAAATGGGTCTTGCTCGAAAACCCTAAAGAAATTGGTTCTTGCTGGGTGCAGCAGAATCACCGATTCCGGGGCCGGTATTTTGCAGAAGATGTCTTGCTTGGAAGAGCTGCATGTCCTTGGACCCGGCGGAGAGGTTCAATGAATATTATTTTTTTGATGGGGAGGTTCAGTGAAGATAGACTTAGAGCAGCCATGAACATTCAAACACTCGAGAAACTGAACTTCGGAAATAATTGTTACGTACTTGTTGAGAAGAACTAGCTAGCTCGTAACTATAGCTTTGATTTGTTTACTAGTGACTACTTTTACTGCTGCACACTGTGTATGTGTGAACCCTTCTGACTAACTTAGCTTTGATTTGTTTACTAGAACGTACATTCAAACACTCGAGAAACTGAGCTTCGGAAAGTATTATTACTTCTGGAGGATAACTCGTAACTAAAGCTTTGATTTGTTTACTAGAGAGTCAGTGACTAGTTTTACTGCTGCACTTCAATATCTCTTCTTAATCTGAAGGTATTCATGATCAAATCAGTAAATTACAAATTAACGTGTAGGCTGTAGCCTAGCTAAGACCTAAAGAAAACAACAATTACCAGCTCTCTCATTAATTTATACCATATATATTTTCGAATGTTGTTCCACTTATAACTGTATGTTCGAGTTCCTATTCTTTGTTAAACTAACTTACCCTAAAATGATTACTAAAAAAAAAAAAAAAAAAAAACTTAACCCTAAAATGGTCAGGATAGTTCACTTCGAATCACCAAGCAGGGTCCTCCATCAAGCCAGGTCGATCGCTTTTGTTATTCACGAACTTCTAGTCGTTACTGTGATCAAAACCATACCCTGTATATATCACCATCAACTTTAACATATGCATATAGAATTCCTTTAGATCGATTTACAGAAAAACAAATACAAATAGTTCCCTAAACCCATTTCAGCAAACATGGATGCTATGATGAAGAAGTTGTCCACCAAAGTCCTAGAGATGCTGCTACATCCTTATTCTATGCGCATTCACACAAGCGGCCATCATCCCCAGAAGAAGAGAACTAGAGAAGGCATCAATGCATGCATCATGTAGCCGGCCGCAAGGTGAAACGTACCAGCCCACGCTATGAGGGAAACGCTCGAAATGCCATATATGTTTGCCATCGATCTTCTAAAATATGTAGTGTAACACGTACAACTTGAGGAGATCAAATTAACAGGCGCGTGATGAAGCTCTGAAGCCTCATTCGGGATGGATTCATGAACTTTGGTTTGGCATGGCTTTCGGTGTGTTTTCTCATAGTAAATTTAAGCACATTCTAAACACCTTACGATGAAGCATCGTCATTGATAGTCGCATATTTGTGCGACTTTTATCATGCTAATTATTCTTATTACTTAGTTATTTTGTGATGTTTTCCTATTTTTAATTAACTTTATTTGTTTTTAGGTGTTTTGAAGTCAAACAAAGAAAATGAGATAATTGGGCTTAATTAGGATCCCTAATCCTAGTTGGGTTGGTGATGGAAGACATATAGGTTAACTAACCTATTTCTACGTGAAAAGGGAGGGGAGAAAGAGACGAACAAGGGAGACAAAAAGAAAGGGAGCAGCCGAACCAAAGAGGGAGAAAGAGAAGAAAGAAAGAGAAGAAAAAGAGAGAGAAAGAGAAGAAAGAAAGGAGAGGAAAAAGAACTCGATCGGCAAAAATCTTCTTCAATCAAGTTTTCTTCTTCTCACCCTTATTTCATATTCCATGTATTCTCTGATGTTCTTAATCAAGATTATGTGTAACTAAACTCCTTAGTAGTTAGGGGCTGATCAAAGCCCTAGGTATGTCTTCGATTTCAAACCCCAATTGATTTATATAATTTTAGATGAGAATTTCTTCACTGATTGTTCATTGATAATTCTATTGCATGTTTCATTGAGTCGACACTTTGATGCATGTTTTAGGGTTTATTATTTTGAATATGTTTATGACTGACATATCGTTGCATATTCTATGAGAGATAACAAGTTCTTTCCAGGTACTTGTGTGAAGTGATTCCTTGGTAATCTAAGGCTACCGACATTGACCTTAGATTCTTTGTTGCTACTCAAATGTTCTTAGATCTTTATGATTTCAGTTATTTTGGTCTAGATACCGACATTTCATAGATCAATTAATTGGGAATATAGTTAAGTCGATACCGACATTTCACTTAACATGGCAAGTAAGAGAACGTAATATGGTTAATGACCTAACGACATTGGCTTAACTGTGAGTGCATTCATCTTTAGTCATTGACATTGTTTTGGGGTGATTGAAGCGTATCTAGTGGTGGAGAGAAGTTCCTGGCTATTGTTTCTCTCATATTTACATCCATATTCACTTTTTAATATTCTGTTTTCAGCAGTACTTCTGTTTTATCTATTTTTGTTCATCAATCAAACCAACTCCGAATACCCTCAAAATTTGTGTGGTAGTCCGCCACTGTGTCTAGTTACTGTGTATTTAATTTCATAATTTTTGGTTCAGTCTAGATTAGCTAATTAATTAGGTTTTGCTCCTAGGTCGAGTCTGCCAGATTTCTGGTTTACGCGTCTGTTTGTGTTTCTTGTGTGTTTAATTCTTAGTATCACCAATCCTCTGTGGTAATGACCCCTATTTGCCGTTTACTACATTGATATAATTGATTTGATAATAGGGTATCTTTGTAGGTGCTTTGCGCCTATCAAATTTTGGCGCCGTTGCCGGGGATTGTTTAATTCTAAGTCTTAAAAGTGTCTTTGTTTTTAGTTTTGTCTTTGTTTACTTTATTTTTCTTTTTGTAGTCTTACGTCTATACTTGTGTGCAGGAGCATTGTGTATGCATACTCGTCACTCTACAAGCTCTGAACCACTGTTATTTGATCAAGAGATTGAGAGAGCAGCAAAACAAAACAGGAAACAGCAGAGACTACAGGTGAACACGAGTAACAGTGGTGGTGAGAATTCTGAGCCTGAACACCATTCTGATTCAGAGATCGAGGAACTGGAAGAGCAACATATTC
>NC_020497.1:15729309-15731960 GCF_000184155.1 Fragaria vesca subsp. vesca
CTTTGGAAGCTATGATGCAACAAATGATGTTTGATAGCAAAAGGAAAGAGAGGAAAGCAGTGCCTTCCGCCATGAGATCAAGTCCACCACTCAGCAACAAGGGAAGGCAATTGACTTGTTAGAGCGCCAAGTGAGCCAAATCCAACAAACTCTTGCTCAAGTCAACCCAGGACGTCTTCCCAGCAGCACTCTTCCTAATCCTAAGGATCAACATGAAGTCAATGCAATGGTTCTGAAAAGTGGGAAGGTGTTGGATGCAGTTCCAGTGGTCAAGAAGCCAAGAAGAAAGTGGGAAGAGCCTGTATTAGAGCAGATCATGCCTGAGGAGCCATCAAAAGTCAGTCTAGGCACCCCAACCCAATCCGTTGAGGAATTCTCTCAACCTGTTGAGAATGCACCTAGAACAAAAGTTGAGTCAAGATCAAAACCAGCCACGGTATGTCCCTTAACCTCACCTTTGATTATCACTAATGTGCCTTTTCCTAGCAGGTTACAGAAACAGGTGAAAGAGGAAAGGACAAGGAGATCCTAGACGTCTTCAAGAAGGTTGGGGTGAATATTCCATTGTTGGATGTGATCAAGCAGATTCCTCAGTATGCAAAATTCCTCAAGGACTTGTGCACTACAAAGAGAAAATTCAAAGGAACCGAAACAGTTGCCTTGAGTGAGAGGGTGTCCGCTGTACTGCAAAGAAAGTTGCCACCAAAGTTAGGTGATCCGGGACGTTTCACTATTCCATGCACTATTGGTGATCACAGGTTTGCTGGTGCTCTTCTTGATTTAGGTGCCTCCATAAATTTAATGCCATATGCCGTGTATGATAGAATGAATATGGGAGAACTTTTACCTACTGGGATAACCATTAAACTTGCTGATCGATCTAACTGTTACCCTAGAGGTATTATAGAAGATGTGTTAGTACAGGTTGGTGATTTGATTTTTCCAGCGGATTTCTTTGACATATGCAAACTATCGTTATGCTTGACATATGCAAACTATCGTTATTAATATTGTCAACCTAATTAATAGATTTGAGTCATTTGACAAATATCGATCATAGAGAACCATATGCATTGTTAAGAGATTGGACTCTCCAAGTTCATAGTCAAACACATGCTTAGTTGATCAGGAATTATGTTGTATGGGGAACAAATCAAATCTTTGTATCATTGCAACCTCAAAAAGCCAGTCATTGGCTCAAAAGTAGGGGCTAGGCATGCACGTCATGCTGAGTGCAGTAGTCACCTTGTATTATAAGTTTATAACTTCACTTGCATCCAATCAAATATTGACTTGGACTTCAGGACCAGTAATCCCTCTTTCTTTCTTGTTATTATTATTTTTTTTTCTGATATCACTATCAAAATTGACTATATTATTCATCCACAACACCAATTAAATACCCTCCCATGCCAACATTTGTCTGTCTGAGGACTAATGAAAAATTAAGAAACTGATCGAGCTTTTGACATGGCAATATTCAACTTGTAGAATACATGAATCCATGAAATTTTGTGGAAAATGGTGCCTTTTGACTCTCTCTTGATGATCAGGACTAAAACATACAAATTAGCAGACCTTATCACTTGGAGGGAAATATCTTAATTAATACATTCTTATGCTTCTAGAGAAGGGTTTGAAAGGTCAGATATCACCAACTTAAGAAAATATATATTAGCTTTTTCATAAAAGGTTATGTCTTATTAATAACATGTAGCATTGTGGATGCTGCATATATACATGGTGCCTTCAAAATCATGGACTAGAAGAAATTAGCATTAATTTACGCACAGATTAAGGCATTAAGAGTTTAGGTTGATCTTGTCGAGATATGAATCCATATCGGGAATAATTGAGGGTGAATGATCAAACTTGATGAAGAAATAATTGCAGGGTGTATAAAAGGGTACAAGTATAACTTGGAGTTGTAGCAATGAAGATGTAGTTTGATCCTGCTACTACTACCACCATTTCACCAAAGCAAAGTGAATTGCTTGCTACTCGATCTTTTATTTTTGATAAAAGAAAGAATATATTAGATGAAGGTGCCTCTAATGCACCCAAGGTTTACAATGTCAAAGATAAGAGCAGAAGACACTTTCAGGGGAACACACTCCTCCCAGCAGTATAGGTTACTCAGCCTATGTCCAAGATTGGCTAAAACATTAGCCACAAATTTGCTTGCTACTCTTTGACTGCATACTTTTCAGTTGTTAATTAATAGCTGACAATCATATAAATCCATATGTATCATACGAGCAAAACCCCAAAAGACTTTGTAGAAAGTTACAAACCCAGCTGTCTTCTAGACACCTTTTCTACACAAGCTTATACCAACATTAGAACTTTCCACTTTATCATGAACTTAAAATTTTGGATTAATTACAAAATACTACCCGAACTATGATGTTATTTTCATTTTCATACCTAACTATCGAAAACTTGCATTTTCATATCCGAAGTTTCATTCCGTTAGCATTTTGATACCCTGACTATTAACATTGTTAAATTTTGAGGGCATTTTCGTCATTTCAATAAATATATCATTTTTTACATTTACTTTAACAAAATAATTTATTTTTTGACGTTATCAAATACAAATAGATAGAACAATTTACTTTAGCAAAAATATTCAAAAAAAAACTCCAAAA
>NC_020497.1:15731980-15742081 GCF_000184155.1 Fragaria vesca subsp. vesca
AATTGTTTTATTTGTATTTAATAACCTCAAAAAATAAATTATTTTGTTAAAGTAAATGTAAAAAATGATATATTTATTAAAATGACGAAAATGCCCTCAAAATTTAACGATGTTAATGATTAGGGTATCAAAATGCTAACGGAATGAAACTTCGGGTATGAAAATACAAGTTTTCGATAGTTAGGTATGAAAATGAAAATAACATCATAGTTCAGGTGGTGTTTTGTAATTAATCCTAAAATTTCAGTTCACACTGTGTATGTGTGAACCCTTCTGACTAACTTAGTCATTCCTTCTGCTATAAATATAGCACACCATGTTTGCTTCCCTCACCAAATCTCTCTTTTTCCTTTTTTAGAGAATCTAAAAATTTCCTTTCTTCTTCTTCTTCTGATTCTACTCAGTTTGTAATCAAAGCTCTTTTTGATCTTCAATTGCTCACACTGTCCCTCAGAATTCAGCACCATGGAAGCTCAATACAGCCCAAGGAAGCCAGAGCCAGTTCAGGCAAGAATTCCTCCACCTAGAGGTCTAGTTAAAATCAGAATCTTCAAAAAGCTGTTTTTGAAGGTAAAGAGTGCAGCATCAATTGTAACTGGAATGAGAAAAAAGAAATGAGGAGGATGCAGTTGAAGATTCAGTCTCTACATGCACGTATATGAGGCCATTTTAATTAGTTTAAGTGGGAAGCATCATCAATACTATAGTTATGTAAGAGTTCTAAGCCATATTTGGTGGCAAGCTATGGATTTTGTAGATTGGGGACTTTAGAAGTGCATTTTCATTTCAAGCTTTAGTAGTTGTGGTTGTTTATGCTTAGAGCTAGATGTGATCACATCGGAATAAAATAAGACAGCAGCGGTCATGATTAGAGTTCACCTGTTTCAATCACATATAGTTAAGAAACATATTTCTCTTTTTTATGTAATATGGTATTTAGCAAGGTTACTATGTAACTGTGTGGTTGCTGCTTTGGCCTCCTAATAGTATTTATATCAATCTCCTTTGGGTAAACTATGTCTGATCGGTTCATCAATAACTCGATCATACATTATATTGTTTAGAGATTGTTGGTATTGTTGTTTAAATCGATTTTTTTCCAAAGAACCATTATGTATTGCTTTCTAGAAAAGCACCTATATGTGGAAGCACTTTCAAATGGAACACTGTAATCTCTAACAATCCTCTCATCTTGGTTGCAGTACACCGGTCAAACCCAATTTGTATTAACAAAGACATTATATGATGTGATCCATGTCATTTGTCAGATGTGGTTTTGCTTGGGTATAACAACCTAGTTACAGTATCCCTTTGTCTATTCTAACATTTGTCTTTGGTCCAACTCAGGAATCCCCCACTTTGCATTCACACTACATGGAGCCTATTGTTTGCTTCAATCCAACTTATCTATGTCATGAGCTCCCTCCAACACAACCATATGTAATATTTAAGCTCTGAAGATTCAGATTTCCTTGATTTTATTGTGATCCAAGTCTCCGACACCGATCACAGTGTCCCTTCACACCAGAATTAACGTTAAAATTCTTGATACCAGAATCCTATAAGCCTTCATCTTATAATTCTCTCAAGCTACCAAGTCTAGATACAGTGAATGATTTCTATCCAAATGTTTTCTTAGCTTTCCTGTTGATTTCACAGTTCGTCGGAATCTCTACTTGGTTGATTCTTATACATCTAAGTTCCTACTATATTACACTTCTTTTCTCAGTCATTCTCCACCAACTTTGCATTTATAGAAACTTGAATACAACACTAAGAGCTAGTAGAAGGTCAACAGAAGCAAATAGTAGCTTACAGTAAAAGCTGTTTTGGACAATATAGAATAGAGTAAGCAGTATTAAGAGTGCAACTTCTTAGACCATATAAACATGGCTTAATATGTAGAAATTCCAAAACAAAGATGTAGAACAAACCTATAAAAATTAGAAGTGAACAAGAGAGAACACATGAATTATAAGAATGAGTGACTTAAAATCAGAAATTTATGCACAGCTAGTGGTAATTCAGGTTGTTTTTAATTTGCTCAACCAGTAAAAAAAATGTTCTAAATAAAATAATGTTGACGTCTCAACGACTGAATATATGAGGTTATCGTAAGAGATAATAACCATTTGCACAAAAACAGGTCTAGCTTGAGAACTCGTGAGTCCTACTGAGCACTTGCCATGCCAGTCTATTACAATCAACAGCCGATTTCTGATCGGAAATTCTTTGGCATCTGATTAGTATTAATTTAAATGTTCCAACAGGGAATGTACTCTAAAAATTATAGTCTATCAATAAAGCCCAAGAAGAGGGCCATAAAAAATCCCAAAAAACGTACAAAGAATTGGTGGTGCATGCCTTGGCTGAAAAGAAAAGAGAAAGCTAAACCTAAACATGGCCGCAAGGAAGAGCTCCGTTTCTTGGCTGAGTGACGACGAAGTAGGCTTAATCCTCCAGTGGGTCACCAACTCAGATGATAGAAAATCGTTCTCGGAGGTCTGCAAGCAATGGTGGAGAGTGGATGGTCTAAACCGCACATCCATTCGTCTTCTCCAACTCGATTATCTCCGGCATGTACGTCCCAGATAATTGAGATTGCTAAACTTGGTGAAATTTGAAACATCCAAATGTATCACGCGAGATGACCTCGAGTTTTTGGCCCAAACATGTCCTAAAATCAAGAACATCGGCCTTGGAAAACCCAGAGATGAAGTACAAACAGAACCTAGGGATTCTGAGATCGATGTTATGTATGCTTTGGCACACAGCTTCTCGAAGTTGTCGAGGGCCGGGTTTCTTTGAGAAATAGAGGCTACAGTGGGGGAGCTATTACTCCGTTCATAAAAGCACATAACAATTTGATGTATTTGGACTTGGGGTATTGCTGTGTGTTAGATGAAACCCTTGAAGCGATTGGGTCGTTGAGTTGTCTATTCTATTTGAATCTGAAGGGGTGTGACAGCATCACAGATTTAGGGTTAGGTTTTCTTGCAAATGGGTCTTGCTCGAAAACCTAAAGAAGTTGGGGATTGCTGGGTGCAGCATTCCGGGGCCGTTCTTTTGCATCAGTTCTCTTGCTTGGAAGAGCTGTCCTTGAACGAGGCGAACAGGTTTGGTGGAGAGCAGTCCTGAACATTCAAACACTCGAGAAAGTGAGCTTGGGAAAGTTTTGTTACTTTGTGAGGAGAACTAGCTAGCTCGTAACTAAAGCTTTGATTTGTTTACCAGTGAGTACTTTTACTGCTGCACATCAATCTCTTCTTAATCTTAAGGTATTCATGATCAGATCAGTAAATTACAAATTAACATGTAGCCTAGCTAAGACCTAAACAAACATGTTTAACAACAATTACCAGCTTTCTCATTTATGCCATATATCTTTTTGAAAGTTGTTCCATTTATGTTATCTCCTTATAATTTTGTTCGAATTCCTTTTCTTTTTAAAATTTGGTTAGCAACTTTTATAATTTTGTTCGAATTCTTTTTTTTTTTGAAATTTGGTTAGCAACTTTAATGTAATTTACTAATTAACTTACCCTAAATTGGTCAGGAATTCGGGATATATAGTTCACTTTGAATCATCAAACAAGGTGCTTCATCCAACCAGCTCGCTTTTGTTATTCACGAACTTCTAGTCGTTACCGTGCTCAAAACCATACCACCCTGTATATATCACCATCAACTTCAACGTATGCATACTGGAACGCACGCATATATAATTCCTTTTCATTTCTTTGCCCATAGATTTACAGAACTATAACGTACGAGTACAACTAGTCCCCTAAACCCATTTCAGCAAACATGGAGGCTATGATGAAGAAGTTGTCCACCAAAGTCTACGTACTGACACTTGTTCTATGCGCATCAACACAAGCGACCATCATCTCCCCAGAAGAAGAGAAGGCTTGCATCATGTCGCCAGCCGCAAAGACGGCATAGGCGGAGGTACAACTCAAAAATTTGGCTTTACATGTATTTGGCATTTGAAATCTAGCTGAATTGAAGAAATTTGTTAATGATGACACCTCTCATTTCTAATCTCTGGCTCCGCCTATAACGGCAAAGTGCTTTGTCAACAAATTTCGATCTCTTATAATAATGGCAACAAATTAACATCGATCTCCTGTACAGGTGTGTAATGAAGCTCTGAAGCTCATTCCGGATGGAATCATGAACTTAGGTTTCGCATGGCTTTTGGTTTGTTTTCTCATAGTAATTAAACTTAAGCTCAATCTAAATTCCTTACGATGAAGCATTGTCATGCTTAACTTATCTGCAAGTATCACACTCTATAGATAAAGATTAATTACAAAAGACCCCTTGAACTATAGGGTCACTTTGAGTTTGATACCCAACTTCTGAAATCTTACGTTTACATACCTGAAGTTCTCCCCGTTTGACAAATTAGTACCTCCGTCGGTCACCCCATCAATTTAGGGCGTTTTCTACTGACATGGCACCCCTGGGTCCCACAACTGTCAGATTTATATCAGATTTGAGGGTGTTTTCGTCTATTTGGCTGTCTTTCCCGAACTTGACTACATCTGCCAAACCACAACCCAGCAATACAGTGATGCGATTTCATTCAAATTTAAAGCCAAATCACAGCGCAGCAAAATCATTAATCAACAAAACTCTGCTATCTCACCAAAAAAAACAGAGCACTTAAGCTTAAAAAAAGACAAAGCCAAATAACAACCCAGAAAATAAACTAGAACTTGGCAAAGAAGATTTAAGCAAAAGATTCAGAATAATCCATTGCCAACAAAAGGACAAGACATGAGTTTAACATCCACACAACATATATTACATCATTCATGCTCAAAAGAACTCAAAATCACTGACCTCATTGGCATAAGATAGCAAAAATCACTTGCAGAAAGAACCAAAGTCCCACCAGAGTTCAAAATACTACATGTACTTGATACTGGCATTCTTTGGATGTGGTTTTCATGGACAAAAGATATAAACCAATATATCGTACCTTCTTATTTCCTGTTGTTTTCTTTTCTTTTCTTTTTTTGTTCCTGATGTTTACTGTCATGAGGATGAGACTCGATCAGCAAGACTATACATCCAAAGAGCAAGTCAATAACCATAACAAAGTGGGTTCTTTAAATCGCAGCTATCAATGTTCACAAGTGGCTCCTCCACACATCCTCCATTTCGACCTCCTTCTGAAACAACAAATTTTCAATTGAATCAGTACAATCACTACAATGTGTTTTGCCGATTAACACAGACAATCCAAAAGACTTACACAGGAAGAAAGACATTGGCTTCATTAATTTGCTCCTGCTTGTTCTAAGAACATTGGCTATGGCTAGTCAGTTTGGTTTTGTGGCTTGAATTCCTCATCTATGAATATAAATCTCAAAAACTATCTGAGGGTTTCTTAATTTCCTGTTCATGAATCACACTACCCATCAGATAAGATAAAACAGAATTGCTCATCTGTTTGGAATTACACCAATACATTAAAATTCAAGTCTCTTCCGCTACGAAAATAAAACTAATCAAATCCAATCCAAAATCAATACAGCAGAAAAAGAATGAGATATACCTTTCCAGACACAAAGCAGACAATGCAACAGAGAGACTTGCAGCCATCGCAGGTCTTCTGCTTGTCCTTGGAAGGGGCAGAAGAGTCTTTTAACCAGCTTTCGGCGACTGAGCGCCGCTCTGCGCGGCGGATTTGGCGATCCTTCTCCACCCATTTCAGCTCGTTGATCGACGGAGCGTAGTGATCAAACCCCAGGCCTCGAAGAATTGTAAAATCGAGATGACATCGCCAACTAGGGTTTTGCGGACGTCGGCGACAATGAGGGGGCGGCCGGGGTTGGGGTTTTCGCCCGGCGAGCAGAAGTTGAAGAATTCAGATCGGAGCAGGGTTTGGCAGATATAGTCAAGTTCGGGAAAGACAGAGCCAAATAGACGAAAACACCCTCAACTCTGATATAAATAGAACAGTTGTGGGTCCCAGGCATGGCCACCCTGACTGAAGTACTAACTTGTCAAACGGGAGAACTTCGGGTACGTAAACACAAGATTTCAGAAGTTGGGTATCAAACTGAAAATGACGCCATAATTCAGGAGATTTTTTTGTAATTAATCCTATAGATAATGGTCAAGTTTGGCAACTTAATTTACATTGTTTTCAGTGGGGATCCCATTGCTTAATACCACTTCAGCTCAGAATCGATACCGATTAGGGTACCAATTAATTACCACATAATCAAGGTTTCCAAGTGCCCACAGATTATAGTTGAATGAGTCCAATCTTTGTCAAGACCCTCTAAACTGCCGTATATTGCATCAAACTTTTATAGTCATCTCATAATCTAGGAAGATTTATTATTTGTATGCGTTAATAATAAATAACCTCTTTCTCAGGAAACTAAGAACTCCATATATGTCACCAATATCATTAGACTCTTCCAAGTTCATAGTCGATCAAACATGGATTTTCCGATCAGGAATTAGGTTGTATGGGGAACAAATCAAATCTTTGTATTATTGGAACCTCAAAAAGCCAGTCATCGGCTCAAAAGTAGAGGGTTATATGCATGCACATCAAGCTGAGTGCAGTACAGCAGTAGTCACCTTGTATTACTTGCATTCAATCAAATATTGACTTAGACTTCAGGACCAGTAATCCCTCTTTCTTTCTTGTTTTTATTTTTTTTGATATCACTATCAAAATTGACTATATTATTCATCCACAAAACCAAATACCCTCTCATGCCAACATTTGTTTGTCTGAGGACTAATGAGGTTTCACATTCTTTTCACAGAAAAATTAAGAAAACTGTCATAATCCAATGGGGTCTAGCTTGATTGAAGATGAGGTGGTTGAGCATTTGACATGGAAAATATTCATCTTGAAGAACACATGAAATTTTGTGGAAAATGGTGACTTTTGACTCTCCCTTGATGTTCATGACTAAAACATACAAATGAGCAGACCTTATCACTTGGAGGGAAATATATTAACATTCTTCTTCTGCTTCTAGAGAAGGGTTTGAAAGGTCGCATATTATCCTTATTTGCATACAGTGCCTTCTAAGTCACCAACTTGAGAACAAAAAAAAAAGCATTCTCATAAAAGGGTATGTCTTATTAATAACATGTAGCATTATGATGTCTTCAAAATCATGAACTATAAGAAATTAGCATTTATGCATAAATTATGGCATTAAGAGTCTAGGTTGATCCTGCCACTAAAGAGACATATATCAGTTCCTCTGCTTGGTTTAATTACAGTTTATGACTTATTTATAGCATTAAGATAATAAGATCCAGATTGATCCTAGTCATCCTACCACAAAACAAAAAGAATAAAAATGTAACAGCATTCTTCCTATATATGCTTCTAGAAGAAATTTGCAGGGTGTATGAAATTGAAGAAATAATTGCAGGGTGTATAAAAGGGTACAAGTAGAACTTGTAGATGTATTTTGATCCTGCTACTGCTACTGCTACTACCATTTCGTCAAAGCAAAGTGAGTTGCTTGCAACTCTTTGACTGCATACTTTTCAGTTGTTAGTAGCTGACAATCATATAAATCCATATGTTAAGCCTTTGAAACCATAAAATCATATGTTATTACAAAACCCCAAAAGACTTTGTAGAAAGTTACAAACCCAGCTGTCTGCTAGGCACCTTTTCTACACAAGCTCAGACCAACAACAGAATTTTCCACTCTATCATGAATTTAAAATTTCAGTTCACACTGTGTATGTGTGAACCCTTCTGACTAACTTAGTCATTCCTTCTGCTATAAATATAGCACACCATGTTTGCTTCCCTCACCAAATCTCTCCTTTTCCTTCTTTAGAGAATCTGAAAATTTCTCTCCTCTTCTGATATTGCAGTTGCTCACTCTCCCCCTCAGAATTCAGAACCATGGAAGCTCAATACAGCCCAAGGAAGCCAGAGCCAGTTCAGGCAAGGATTCCTCCACGTAGAGGTCTAGTTAAAATCAGAATATTCAAAAAGCTGGTATTGAAGGTAAAGGGTGCAGCATCAATTGTAACTGGAATGGGAAAAAAGAAATGAGGCGGAGGAGGATGCAGTTGAAGATTCAGCCTCTACATGGAGATATTTGAGGTCATTTTAGTTGAAGTGGGAAGCATCATTAGTACTGTAATTTGTTATAGTTCTGGGCCAATGGTGGCAAGCTATGGATTATGTAGATCCTGTATTGGGGACTTTAGAAGTGTATTTTCATTTCAAGCTTGAGTAGCTGTGGTTTTTTATGCTTAGTGCTAGCTAGATGAGATCACATCAGAAGAAGATAGAAACAGAATGCCATGCCAGCAGGGCCATTACTGATAAGAGTTCACCTGTCTGTATCACATATAGTTAAGAAACATAGTTCTCTTTGAGTCTTTGTTATGTAATGTGGTTGAGCAAGGTACTATATGTAAGTGTGAGGTTGCTGCTTAGCCTCCTGATAGTATATAAATTTATCTTTTAAGGGTAAATCTGTTCATCAGTTTAACCATATATTGTTTGGGGGCTTTTGGCATTGCTTGTTTCCACCGATGTTTTGCAAAGGACCACCCTTTAGTGCTTTATAATCTCTAAGTTGAATTTGCCAGTCAAACCAATTGTCTTAACAAACAGACATTATCTGATGTGATCCATGTCATATGTCAGATATGGTTTTGCTTGGTGTAAGTGTATAACAATCCAGTTACACTAGCTATCGCTTTGTCTATTATTTGTTTCTGGTCCAACATATCATTGTCTGGTCAGGAATCCTCCCTTTGCATTCACACTACATGCATCCTATTACAGATACACATGCTATGTAGTGGATCATTCCATTCCACCAATACATGGTTCTATATGTATTTATGCAGTACCAGAAGATGATTTGTAAACAAATGAAAGATGGAAAGAGAAAGAAACATAGTAGACATAATCATAAACTCAAAAATCTTACATAAGAAATAAGATAGTAGAAATAAAGTCTCAAATTAGTCCTACTTAAGCCAATCCTAGTAGACATAATTATAAACTCAAAAGACATACATAAGATGGTAGAAAGAACAAATCTTGGCAGGGGTCCTACTTAAGCCAATCCTTGGCACAGATAAGAGCCTCAAGACTTGAAGGAGACAAGGAACTATGGATAGTTTTGACGGCGGTAGTATCAAAAACATAATCATAATCAAGGGTGGACACTGGTAACGCCAACACATCACAAGCCATCCTAGACAGAGTCGGGTATTTGGCCTTGTTTTGTTTCCACCAAACCAAAACATCAAATCCTCCTCTTCTCCCCCTTGTGCTGTATACAACATCTTCAAGGTACTGGTCAAGCTCTGACAACTCAGCAAACTTCCTCTTGCGAGCTCTTTCGCTCATTTTCCATTCTTGAATCATAAGATCAAAATTATCAGTAAGGGAAAGAGGAGCTGAAAGAGGAACAAAAGGCTGATCTTCATGTGATGTACTTGGAGACTCTCTTTTGATGGTTTCCACACTTCCATCTTTTGTTGGTGTTTCTTCTTGCATAGAATATTCTAACCATAGCCTGTGCATTGCATCACGAACACTCTCCGCTCGTTCCTTTGCCTGCTCACCATATATTTGACTGAATTCTTGGTGCAATGTTGTCAATTTCACTCTCGGATCGAGAATATAAGCAATTGCAAGGAGATTATAGCAGCTTTCCCAATATTTTTCAAACTTTTGGTGCAAAGGCGTGGTCAAGAGTTTGATAAATGGATCCTCACTATTAGCTGCACGCTTCAATTCCCCTTGAATTTTGGCCACTACTGGGAAGAATGCATCTGCGTAAGCATATTGGTGGGCATTCACCATTTTGGTTGCTTGGAAGAAATAGTTCATGTATGTGATTAAGGTTTCTACTTGCTTCCGCTCCTCAATAGATACAACTATCTTGTAATCAAGATCATTCGAACTCAAACAACCAAAGACATTCTTCAATTTCAATGCAACAACCAGGGACGGAACCACAGTAAAAGCTGTATGGGCTACAGCCCAACCGAAATTTGGGCCAAAAAACCCCTAGGTATATATATATATATATCACAGCCCAGACCCAAATTAAAAAAAAAAAA
>NC_020497.1:15742580-15743853 GCF_000184155.1 Fragaria vesca subsp. vesca
CAAAGGCTTGATATACATACTAATAATAGTGTGATTGACTGCAGTGACATATTTATATTTTGTAATGGTGTGCCATACTTAAACGTTGTGTATGTGGAACTAGGAGGTGCTGATCTGCTGCAAACAAAGTTTACTTGAGTTATGATGATCTGCTGCTGAACCTTCAGGACATGAACTTGGAGGTGCTGATCTGCTGCTGCAAACAAAGGTTTTCTTTCACAGGTTTCCTTTCTCTCTTTTGGATTCTGCATATTTTTTTTCACATGTTTCTATTAGTTGTTAAGGGCATATCCATATTTGAAGTTAGTGGAACCCGGAGTAAAACCCGGCGGGTACGATTTAGATAGTTATAGGTTATTGTTTGTTATTTTCTTACAATCTCGTTGTAGTTTTCAATTTATGAGGTTTTGGTTTTATATCCCCCTCGTATGTTTTTAATATAAAGGCGTGAGGATGAGCCTCCCACTGGGTTCCAAACCTAAAAAAATATTTTGTAAGTGTGCTGTGTGAAAATTAGCCCAACCCACTTTCGATTCCTGGTTCCGTCCCTGCTTCAACCTCCCATCCTTATGAGCTGCATACATAAACCTTAAACTCTTCATAATCGACTCCCTCCTCATAGGAGACGGACTTGACACAATCTCATCATCACTATCCTCAACTTCATCATCATCCTTATATGATTTCTGTATCTTGGTAATGCGGTACTTCCCCTCCTCCTCCTCATCCCTTGCACTCTTCCTTGACTCATCCTAAACAAACCGGCATTATTCAGAACTACAAAATCTAGAAATTCAGGGTAAACCGTAAATTAACCTTCCTTAAGCATGAACAAGATTATTGCGAGAATTAAATAGATATATAATCAAATAAAATGAATCGCATGAGTATGGTTTTATGTATATTATTAATATTTTATACACAATTAGGGTTAGAGTACAGCGTCCTAGTCGTTTAGAGATCTAAACGAAGAGAGAGAACCTGTTGGCCGGACTTGTACGTCGGTTCCATCTTCACCTTCAGCTTTTTGCTCGCTCTGACCGATCAAACAATCGAAAGTCGAAACTGATACAATACCAAAAAGATGGTGATAGGGCCGGTCTGCTTTGAGGGGTTCGTAGCGGAAAAAGATTGGGACCTTCGTATTTGTGTAAAAATATACTGCCGCTGTATGTATATAAAAGAACCTTCATGAGATTGATAGATAACGTACGAAAGAGAAAATCCTTAAAAAAAAAAAAGAGAGGATGTTTACATGAAGGATTATGTGTAG
>NC_020497.1:15745246-15773530 GCF_000184155.1 Fragaria vesca subsp. vesca
GTTTATTACCCCCCAGTAAACTTATACTGGGGGTAGTAAGCTTGCAAAACAATATCTTCAAGGCCATAAGTACACATTAAAACGGAGAAAAATCAACTTAGATGCAAAAAAATAAAATTTACTACCCCCAGTAAAAGTTTACTGGGGGTAGTAAACTTGCAAAACAGTATTTTTAAAGCCATAATACATACTAAAACAGAGGAAGAACAATTAGATTCGAAAAACTAAAGTTTACTACCCCCAGTAAAAGTATTGGGGGTAGTAAACTTGCAAAACAGTATTCTCAAGGCTATAATACATACTAAAACAGAGGAAGAACAATTTAGATTCGATAAACTAAAGTTTACTACCCCCAATAAACTTTTATTAGGGGTAGTAAACTTGCAAACCAATATTTTCACCGCCACCACTCTGTTATCAGATACAAGCTCCAAAACCACCTTAGCCCTCACTTTTGATCCCTCACTGCAACTCTCCCCAAGAACCCTGTGAGAAACCCTTACTGCTGCGCTTGCGCTGACGTGGCACCGTTGCCCTAAGAACACTCCCTTCGTCGTCTCTGCTCCAGCCGTCTCTGCTCCAGCCGTCTCTGCTCTTGGCCCGGTTTAGTAACGCCACCGCGAGATTCTGGTCCGATACCTCCCAAGCGGTTTTTGACCTCCCGATGCTCAAATCCAGAAACAGCTTCTTCTCGCCGGCGTCGGAGATTGTGTCGATTCCGATCTTCGAGAGCAAATCGGTGGCTCTCTCGAAGCACGACGAAGCAAGGTCAAACGTCCGAAGCTCGTGCCATTTGACGCCGGTCTTGTACGTGGTAGAACGAGGTGGACTTGATGGCCAGGGAAGGAGATCTGATCTGGTGCGGCGTCGCAGGCGGAGGAGATGTGGTGCAGTGGAGGAAGGATTAGACGGCGTCGTAGGCGGAGGAGATCTGGTGTGGTTCGGTGGAGGCACCAAATCTCCGTCACCGGTGCGGTGCTTCGCCAGTGCTTCATGTCGTCGGTGCTTCACCGGAGAGATGAATCAAATTCACGTTTGAAAGAGGAAAGAGAGCGGGAGAGTTTTCTGAGAGAGAGAGAGTTAATGATCGGGAAAAAAGAGGAGAAAAAGAGTTAAATTAGGGTGAGGGTATTGACGTCTTTTTGTTAGAATTCATTGGAATTGGGTTGCTGAATATATTTTCATTGGAATGGGCTAAAAAGATCTTAAATTAGTAGTAAATGGTCATTTACTCATAATTTTATATGCAGGATAGAATACATTGTTTATTTTTCTATTTTATTAATTTTTTTTGTTATTTACGATTAAGTGCGGCTATTGAGACCTCCAAATTTGCTCAATATTCTCTCAATACCTCCATTTTACTTTTACATACAAGTATTTGCTCATTAGACCTTGTTTCAAATTTCTAAAATAATATTTTTATGTAATTCACATATATTTTAAGGCATGTTTACCAACCTGGAATGAAATTAATATATCACTCATTACACCTCTTACTCGCTCACTAGGTCTCCTATTTTTTTTATCTTTTTCATGCAAACCTCCATTTCTTGATTTTTTTTTATTTATTTATTTTTGGATCAAATTATAAGAAATAATTTTGAATGACATCAAATTCAGAGAATCATCAAAAGTACTTTTATCTTAAAAAAGAAAAGAAAAAAGAAACAAGGTATTGTGTCACAAAATAATTTTCTATCGATCATCGAAAGAATATTCTTACATCCATTTTTTTGTTCTTTTCTATTTTACATATATATACATATTCTTCGTTTATATTTTTTTTGTTCTCTACGTTTATATTTTTTTTTGAAAGTTCTCTCTACATTTATATGGTAAATTATTTTACTTATTTTTTTTTAAGTAATTGATAGATCGCTTTGTGTAAAAATACTTTTTCACCTTGCATATGCGTGCAACATGTATGACTGATAACATACATTTTTCTGTCACATGATCAATATTACTCATAATTTTAGTTCTTATTATATATATACACTATATATAAATGGTTTAATAAGGATGCACTAAAATTAGAAAATGAAAATTCATAATAAAATAATAAATGCAATCCACTATTATTGAATTGAAAAGTCTAGAAAAATCAATATAATATTTTATTTTATATAATCATTGTCCTTAATAGTCATTATGTAAGAGGATATATATATGTCATTTAATAATTCACAATTGCCGCACTCTTTACGATTATGTAGCTGGTGCATAAAAGTTGATATTCCTTTTTTAATGTATAAATGTTATTTTCGTACATTTCTTCAGAATTGGCTAATAAAGCGCTTCAGTTCAGGCAAGGATTCCTCCACCTAGAGGTCTAGTTAAAATCAGAATTCTTAAAAAGCTTGTTTCATATGTAAAGAGTGCAGCATCAGTAGCAACTGGAATGGGAAAAAACTGAGGCCATGTTAGTTGAAGTGAGAAGCACCATTAGTACTATATCTATGTAAATGTTTTAGGCCATTATACAAATGGTGGCAAGCTATTTATGGATTTTGTAGATTCTGCATTGGGGCATTTAGTTTCAAGCTTTAATGATTAGTGTGATGAGAATATACACACATCCCGCATGGTACTTTCAAACTTATATACATTCCTACTACTAAGTGCACGTTTGGTACTCGGGGTTACATTAGATCTCTTTATTTTTTAAGACTGTCCCGTACTTATGTGGGGTGTCTTAAGTTATACTAATATTAACCTATGTTTGGTGTTGCATGAGATTAGAGGATAGTTTGCTTGGTTTATGGTTTAGAATAAGTGCACGTTTAGTACTCAAGACTACATTAGACCTCTTTATTTTTTAAGACTGTCATGTACCTATGTGGGGTGTCTTAAGTTATACTAATATTAACCCATGTTTGGTTTTACATAGGATTAGAGGGTAGTTTGCTTGGTTTATAGTTTAGAATGATAATTGTATCTAAGGATGATTTATTCTAGTACCCACAATAACACCATCTAAAAAGGCCAAAATGAAAACAAGGTGTTACATAAACTCATTTAATTTAGTACTTAGTAACACCTAACACAATACTAACTAAACTGGACTCCTTATTTAGCAGTCTCATTTAGTCCCATGAAACAAACATCCATTAATGGCGCTATCTAAGGATGACCTATTCTAGTACCCACAATAACATCATCTAAGGAGACCAAAATGAAAACAAAGTGTTACGTAAGTTCATTTAATTTAGTACCCAGTAACACTAAACACTGTACTAACTAAACTTGACTCCTTATTTAACAGTCTCATTTAGTCCCATAAAATAAACATGCACTCAGTGAGCCAAAAGTGCTTGGCCTAATCTATCCAAAGAACTCACTCACATGTATTTCTTATTCTGCTTGGACTTTCATTTCGGAGACAAACATACATATAAAATTATGAACTATGTAACATCATCTCAAAAATAAAATGGAAGAATGAGGGTGAAATGACATTTGGAGTCTAGATTATCACATTGTTCAGTTTTAACGATCCAGTACCAAACTTACTAGGGAATGGGACAAACCCAAAGAGCCAGGCCATAAGTCAATAACCATAGCAGACAACAACTACAATGAAACCAAAGTTCTAAGAAAGTAAGTACAATCCATTAACTAAGGGATGATTGTGCTAAGAAATCAACTCAAAAGGAATCAAGAAACGAAAAACAGAATTGCCCAGCTGCTAAAGAAGAACATGGAAATCCCATTTCATTAACACTTCTGCTGCGCCCTTTGGTGAAGAGAGACGCCTCGATCCTCCTGATGAATCTATCAACATTAAAAACAACAGAAACTTCGAATCAACTCATCTAGTTAGGGTTGGTAAGATGATTTCAAATAGATCACCAACTGTAAATGGTGTGAAATATATCATGAACAATTAATAATAGAAGAAAATTGTATAACACAAACACTTACCAGTAAATAAAAGCTCCTAGCAGGCACGGACGTCCATTGATAAGCGGCTGTGTAAGCTGCGGGAACACTTCAAATTGCCTCATACCACTGCAAACCATATGAACATCATCTTCCATTACCGATAAAATCTCGAATGTATAGACAATAACATGGGTGACAAGCTGAAACGAGATGCTGATTATAAAGCAGAACTTCTTGTCCTCGATGACAGCAAATGTCCAGTTGTCTGGATTGGGATATCTCTTCAGTGGCTTCAGGGGTTCTTCACGGATAAGATACAGTTCCCCAAAGTCATGTGTTAGGATATAGATGCTCAACAACCATGGGTTATCTAAAGAATATCCCATAACTAGGAAGTCTCCACGATGGCCATATACGAGAGCCCTCCTGTCCCAAGGCAAGTGTGTAATCTGCGGCCCCAAATTCAGTGGCATCCACCTGTTATCGAACGCACGCATATCGTGCATGTAAATCCCGCCATCCCGCCTGGACACCAAGATCTTTGTGTCTGCGAATGCGCAGGAGAATTGACCTTGAGTAGCAAAATTAGGCCCTCCCAAGTCCTCCCACTCCCACTGGTCTTGAGGACTGGGTAGCTCCAACTGCTGGAAGAAAAACTGAGCTTGCGGGCTGGTCGCTATAGCAAGCAATGTGTTGACTCCCCTCTGCCTGATCAGGATGGGTAGAGGGTTGCGTTGATGCCCGAAAGGCAACACAATGCGTCTGGACAACAACGCCCGGTTTGTGTCCACGTCCAAGTCCATCTCAAAGACAAGGGTGTCGTCACTCCCTACAAAGACAATCTTCGACCCGAATGCGAAGCAACCGGGAGATGCAGGCGAGTTGTCACGGGCAGCAAACTCCTCCAACTTGGCGCAAGGTGCGGTCAACATAGCGTTGGCAGGTGTCCTCGGTACCGCTGAGGAACATCGCTCTCTCGAAGTTTGTCACTAAACCTAAAAACAAGCTCCCCCATGTCACATCCTCTCACTGAAAGACGCCGTAAACCGTTTGGCCTTGCCTCCTCAAAGCACAAGAACAGAGTCTTATCGATCCAGCTTCCTAGAAAATCCATACCTGGAACAACCCAAATTCGAAACAATCACATATTCAGTCAAAAACTCTCGTTGGACTCCATTCGGTAGTTTTCATAAACACAAACACGTGGTGAGCAATACCGAAACCACACTAAAAAAGCAACACACACTAAAACAGCAACACACATTTTCATTCAGTGAAGGCCACTGGTAACCAAATTAGTCAACTTATATGAGTGACAGTGACAAGTTTTAATAACTGTTTTTGGAAAAGCAATACACTTTAGAGGAAGTAACAATTGTCGGAAAAAAAAAAAACAAATACAAAGAAGAGAGGTTGCAAACTTGCAATCAGTCCATCACAAAAGATACTACTAAAACAAAAAGAAGAAATAGATCCAGAGTTAATACCCAACAAAGACCCAACAGACTGAGCCTACTTGCAGTTCATGATTTTACCTCAATTCCACACGAACAGCAACACACCAACGCAAACCCAAACTCAAAGCAACACACATAATTTCATTCAGTAATTTTCACAAACAAACACTAAACCACACTCAAACAGCAAACACACAAACTGAATAAGGAAACCGAGAAACCAAATCAGTTATAAGAAGGAATTGAAGATGGGAGACTACTTACGGTTGCGGTAATTTGACCCTTGTGGGCGTGCTTGACTACCTGGGTAAAGAAGAATCCCAAGTCTGGACTCTTGTGATCCGGCTGAAGCTCTCCCTTGTTTTCAAAGAGTGAACCTTCTGGGTGAAATCGTGGTGGTACCGAGGCGCAACGGCATTTCGCAATAAAGAAACGCGCTGGGGGGAAGTTTGGACAGAGCAGCAGCGAAAAAGTAAGAAGACAAGTAGGGATGAGAGAGAGAGGGAGGAAATTGAGGAATGAACCCTACTATGCGATGTGACTCTAGTAACTTGAATCTGTGATAAATCAATATAATTATTAAATGTATGCAGACTACATTAGGAGGATGTGTTGCTCTAGTGGTGGAAAGCAAAATTCTCATGCAGGAGGTTAGGGGTTCGAATTCCTTCTCTCTCAAACTTTGAGAGGAAATATCATCGCGAAAGTGGAACCAATGCGGAACCATGACCTCACGTAATGAAAGGAGTTGCTTCTTTGACATATTATTCAATTGTCCGGTATACCCCTCATCTAAATTAAAGTACAGACCGGGTATTTTTTTTTTTTTTTTTTCTATCGAAAAAGCACCGAAGGGTTTCACTGTTTCAGCATAGCCTCCGAACTAGGGGCCGGACATTTCAGGATTTTCAGCTCTTTTTTTTTTTGTCTTGCAAATTCATTAAATCTCAAATAAAACAACAAATGAAACCCAAAAAAGCCCCAACCCGAAAGCAAACCCTACGGAGACATGGACAGGCTTAGGGAAGGACAGTCCACCATGTTTGTAAGGAAAATTGTTCCGGGAGCCAAAACCGATCATGAAGTTTGGTGGTAAATAAAACGGTACAAGAAGTTTGGTTTGAGAGTGAAGAAATGAAGGCTTAATTAAACGTGATCATTATAATGAGGCATACATAGAACTATATGATATTCTGGCTACATAGACTTTACATAAAAGTAAAAGTAAATGTGCTTTTTAAGTTCCTTTGAAGGTCCAGGCCCATATAACCGATTCAACCATATACTGTTGTACTTGGTCGCAACACTTACCTCAAGTAACTTCCATGATGATAAGACAAATTTAATAATCCACTGTCATACTTTTTTTTTTTAAGGAGATCCACTGTCATAATTTGGTTACAGAGAACAAAGTACCATATGATCATACAATCAATTCATATAAATCCCACGTACCCCTATTCATCCCGCAATGTCTTGTCATTAAATCCTATCATAAGTGTTACATTCATGCACCCAGTATTACCTCTGTGTTGATCAATTCTGAAACAGAATGACCTCCACCAGCACCACCTCCCATGCCGATTGGTATGACATCCACAAAGTCTCCATCAAGCATTTCCCACTGCAGCAACAATTAAGAGAATTTGTTATTTTCATTTATCAATTTCGAAGCTATGGATCAAGTAGCTAGCTATTAAAACATACTTCATCGAATGTATGATTCCTGGCAAGGCGGAGACCATCGTAGAGAAAGACAAACTCATGGGTGAACACACCCTGGCTTAAGCAGAAATCGTCCATTATTCCCCCAACTGTAGTGCCTTGGCCTTCGGGTATATTATATGAAAGCTGATTCCCACCACCCTACAGACAAATACATCAAATTGCCACAGCTGATATCGACTTAATCACTTTCATCGATGTGAATAGCATGATAGGAATCAAGTAACAGAAAATGTAAAGGCAACACAGAAGACTGTAATTCTGTAAAAGAACTGGAAGCTACATATTGAAGACTATAGCATAATTGTTTTATGACAAACCCCTTGCATCCACACGTACAATACTAGGGAGACACCATATTCACAAGCAATGGCATCAGTTCTCACAGCCAACAACCAAATATATCAGAAAGAAAGGGGAAACAAATTGAAGGAAGCTGTAAGTGCCAATTCTCTAAGACCAGAACAACAGAAAAACTGAATTGTGGACAACATATCTCAAAGAAGCATAACTAACACACAGACCCATACACCCAAACCATAATCCCAACTTCTCAGGCCACTTCAACACTTCTCTCAAATTTTTGACTTGAAACATGAACTGGATAAACAGATGATAATGTGCATAACAGCCGAACGAGAGAGAATCCATGAATCAAATGCCAAATTGGAAATCTATGACCAAAATATTGCTGTAGAAAGCGAGAAAGACGAAGACACAGGAGGATGGCTGGGTACCAGCCGAAATCGAAGCATGGAAATTGAAATCGCAAAGACGAGCAAAAATGACTCAACTACCCCCCGTAGGGTAAACAGAGCACAAGGGTAGAAACTTCGTAACCTGATGCATTTTGAAGATGATATTTCTAGTCGGCGGATCTGGTTCCACATGATGGGCATCGGGTGCGTCTGCAACAGCTTGATCCACAACGACTTCATCCACTTCATCCCCCATGATCACTCTCTAATCCAATTACACACCACACCACATAAAATTTGATCACATAAATTTTAATTTGTTTCCTTGTAGCTAGGTACATACAAAATGCAATGATATTGTACGACGAAATATAGAAGAGGAGTGAGATCGGCGCTTACCCTGAAAACGAGTGAAGAAGAGCGAGGGTTTTAGAGATGCAAGACCCTAGAGAGTAAAGAGCAAGCCAACTGCGGGTCAAGTTTCTATTTATTGGCCAGGCGGGGTTAAACGCATGTCTTAATTACTGTAGGTGAAATTCAGAGCATGCATTTGGTGTGTGTCTTAATTAATGGTATAAATGTATAATAGTCCATCATTATGTTCTCAAAATTGAATTAGTCGATTATTCATTATAAGGACTACAAGTCTACAACTATAGAAACAATTTTAGTCTGAGCTTAATTTGGAGGCTTCTAAATATATAGGAGAAATTTGAAAAAGTCCCATTCCCATTGTGCGGCATGATTACAATAATATATGAAACTAATAAGTTAATATCTATGATGGTTCTTGAATCTCAATAATGTGAATAAAAATGAGGTTTTACACATGGTTTTGGCACGTTGGAATGCGTCGTCGTCACTAGCTAGAGAACCTGTAAAATGCAATGGTACATCGATACATGTCAAAAATTTCAACATTTGTTTTCTACATTCGTGTAGCATTAGCCATTAGTGATACCTTTCATTGCACTAGTTGTACATGTGTTCGATTTATTAGTGATACACTTTACCATAATCTTATCATTCGTATAGCATTGGTACAATGGTACTTGATACTTTTTATACACATAAAGATATAATAGGTACGTTTTATAGAAGAACTCAAGTTTCATGTCAAAACTCAATTAAAAAATGAAGGTAATAATACATCTTCATTCTAAGAATTTGTGATATTCTTTTTTATCGCTCTAGCTATGTTTGATAAATTACTCATGCGCTTTATGTTTGATCTTAACTCTGTTGTTAGGGATCCTAAAAAGGAGAGAAAATGCAGTAAAACTTGATAGATATCTCTCACAACGTTTACAACTGTATTTAAGCAGAAACTGGACACGTGTCAAGTGCCAGCTGTTCTTACCAAACAGATTCCCTCAACAATGATAAAACGGTGCGTAGCATCCCGAATCACAATACGACATCGTATAGCAAATAAGAGAGAGGGTTTTCCTAATTGAAATAAGAGACTGTTATCCAGATCTCTAAATGTCATTGAGTTTTATCAATGAAATTTTACTCTCTTTTTTTTTCCTAAAAAAAATCCAGATCTCTAACATCTGTCCCTGATTGCAACATCAATTTTTTTGTTTTGGTACAAGCTGCGAGATTATTATTATTATTATTTTTATATATTTTTTGTATAACATGATGGATTACTAATTAGATTGTAAATAAGAGGTTAATTCTTTTTTCTTTCTTTTTTTAAATGAGGCTGGTGTGGTTGTGCTAAGCTTTTACGATTGATAATACATAATACATGAGGAGACATAGAGACTGAACCCCATATGAAAACAGATGTTGTCTACTCACATACATTCTCATATCATACAAAATCTACTGGGGTTTTAAGAATGAGTG
This sequence comes from Fragaria vesca subsp. vesca, assembly GCF_000184155.1. Taxonomy (NCBI): domain Eukaryota; kingdom Viridiplantae; phylum Streptophyta; class Magnoliopsida; order Rosales; family Rosaceae; genus Fragaria; species Fragaria vesca. The sequence goes on from NC_020497.1 coordinate 15,754,872, forward strand.
ATTGCACGCCCTTCTTCGACCCTTACTGTGCAACCTGAAAGTAGACAGCTAAGCTGATGCGGGAAAAGAAAACATAATGAAATAATACCAAGATTCTCCACAAACAAACACGAACTAACGTCTTAAAAAACACACATTTAGAGACCATTATGAATGGTTACTCAATTTTCTTTGACACAACGGTAATATAATGGAGAGATCACTACATATAATAATAGATAACACAATTACATATTCAAATGTCCTATAACTCAGCTTTCCAATTATGATGCCACGCGAAATAAATCTGACGATACTCGGTGTCATTCTGCCATTAAAAGGTTGTGTTCATTTGATCAAACAAAACAGCTTGCCGTCTCACCCATTTTAAAAAAAAATAATCACATTAGGTACACCGTACACGATCATAACTTTCACTATACAAAGCATCGAAACCTATTTCTCTATCATAACCAGGGTTCCAACAATTTCTGAACTTGATATCAATTTCTAGTCTTGATTCTTAACTGTAGTTAAATTTACACAAGGCTTGGAAGCTTCCCATGTTTGCAAATTATATCATTTTCAGGGGCCTCAAACATAACTTGACTCACGATTAATAACCTTATGAGGCTGTTAGAGGCTGTAATATGGTCTCTATATGTGGTTAAATAAGAAACTTTATTCTGTACATGAATATTTCCTGTTAAAAATCAAGGAAAGAATGGTGCTTTGCTGGTTTCTGTTGGTAAGAGCAAGTCCACCCTAACCCCAAAAGCAAGATCCAGGTCCCAATGTCAAACGAAGACCCAGCCAGAAAAAACCTCCCTTCACCCATGAAATTTCTTTCACCTGGGTCATCACCTGGGTCAGACCCATGACCCAGGCAAATGATTTTGTTGACCTGGGCCTTCTGAGTCACCTCCTCTCACCTGCACCCCACCACATGACGTCGGCCACGTTGTGGCATTGTGATGCCTAGGCCTCAACGCATTGCTCTCGCGCGTCTCTAGCACGACCGAATCAGAGAGAGTGAGACGTGTGCCATAGACGCATGCATGGGAGTTTGGACGGCATCGTCGGTGGAAGATCACCGGCGAATCCCAGAAACGCAGAAAAAATGATGTTTTTAAAAAATAGAAGCAATTCGTGAAATTAAGGGTAGGAGAAGATAGAGAATGAAAAGCTGATCACAACCATTCCTCTATCACACGATTTGGTCATCGGAAACCCAAACCCTAGCTTGGAAAGCAAAAGCTTCCCAGAGTCGATTCAATCACCACGGTGAATGCATGTGAGATTGATGATGGAAATTTAGGATAGGGAAGAAAGAGGAAGGTTTTGGCCAAGTCTGGAGTCGCAAGGTGACCGGAATCAATTACGTCGTCTTAGGCGGTCGGAGAGCAACCCAACTTTTGATCGTCTTCGAAGAAGAAAGAGTTGACCCGATTTGGGTCAGTTGACCTGAGTGGGTTTTTATAGAGAAAGTGAACAACACATCTTTAAAATAAAGAGATCAGACAGTTGAGAATTAATCACAAATTTCTAATTTTTGAAAAATAATTTTGTTTTACCGAAACTTTGATAAAACATACAAAATAGTTCGATGCTCCGAAAAATAATCCGAAGACGTCGGTGTCGGTGACCTTATGTTGACGCGTACTACGACACCGGAGCCTTAAATTGAAGACTCGATATTTCAAGAAAAACTCGAAAATAAACCGGACATATAAAACACATAATATAAAATTTATTAAACATTCACTGCCAGATGGCAACCCAGAAACTAAAAACGTGGGTAAAAATTGCTGTCCAGTTTCACTGCCACCTGCTGCTGACCCAGGTCAAATTTATGACCCTGGCCTTCCCAATGAGCGGGTAGACTCGCTCTAAATGGAAGACTGTTAAGTGGATCGATCCAACATATTGTTGGTAAAAGTCTAGAAGAGTGGTGACCGAGAACGATGACGATGATGTAAGTTGCTCTCATCAAAGATCTGGACTGATACAACCAAAATAAACCATGGAGAAGATTTTGTTCTGATTGGAAAAGCTTGAAAGCGGCTACGGTTTTTAGAGAAGAGAGAGTATTGCAGTTTGGTTGATGACTATATTATCAGGCAGCTTGTCGAAATTGCATCAAAAGACTAGCTAAGGGTCTCTGGTTGATAGTAATTTCACACCATCTGATGATAGGATTCCTCCATATGGTGACCTAGCTCTTAGAAGATGAACTTTGATGGATGTTTCAAATGCTTTAGTTTTTGCTCTAACTGCGGGCAAAGGTGTTAGTATCCCCATTCTACTATCCATATTAGAATGGAGGAGGCACTTCTGATATCACCCTTCTGAAGGTGCACTCTAGCTCTGTTTAAGTGTTTATAGAATGTGATACGTATGCAAAGTCATGACTTACCTATCAACCAGTCTTTAGTCTTCTTTGTGACGAGTGAGAAGAGTGAAATAGAACGGGCAAATAACAATTATCATCCAAGATGTCTGCTTTTATATTCTATTGATGCACTTGAGACCTGAGAGATGATCATAAAAGTGGAATTGCAGTCCTGGTTGGTATGAGAACATACTTTTTGCAGCAGATCTTAGTACAAAAGTTCAGCCATGCTGCACCTTCCGTCAGAAGTACTAGTGGTATCTAATGGAAGAGTTTCAGGTCCGGCTGCCTTTGTTCACAGTCTGCTTCTTTTATCCATGCATGTGGCTTTAAACATGAGAGATTGTACAAATAAGCGTGCATGTTGAGTATGCCTTCACCCTATTTTCTTGCAAAGAGAGAAAACAATTTGCTTCCACTGCTTCTAACTCCGCCGCAGTTGAAAAATGGATGACCAGTATCCAATAGCTCAGAAAGTAACAACAGAATTGAGCCCATTGTTGATGTCAGAAGATGTTTCTGCTATTGTTAATAATGTGAGCTCAATTTCTGCAAAAGTTATGTTAGAGCAAGTGTTATTCTCAATAAGTTGTCATTTTCCTTCTTAAGGAGGCTAAAGGAGAGTGACAAGCTAATGGCATATATAGGCAAAGGGTTTGATTCGGCCGACTGAATAAGTCTTCATTCCTAGTTTATTTCTCAATCTAGATACAATTTCTGTTACATTTGAGGGAAGTTCAGTCTGAAAATTGTTACTTACACTACAAGCCACAAATGAGAGTGTTGATATTCTATTGAATAATCATTGGTCCACAAAGGATAAATTTGCCGACTTGTTTCATGTATTTGACTATTAGAGGTAGCTAGTCCTTGCCATGGAAGCTTGTTCCCTGCTCTTCACGGAAAGGGATCTCGAGAACAATATCAGTGATCTCCCGACTCCCATGGCTCCAACGCTAATGAAATGATCAGTTGTGCAAAAATAGTGCTTGGGAGAGCAATGGAAGTTGCAGCTCCTGTTTGTGCATTAATCAAATGGATTTGTAACTGTTAGAAAGAGAAGACGAAGTCTTCTTGTTAGGATTCAGTCATGAGTACTGGTTCATTCAACTTCGAGTATTGTACTTGTTACTAGTGCCTCATCCGATAGTGCTTTGTTATATGCTATGCATTCATTTACATAGAATGTTCACGAGCATTTGGTTTAACCGATAACACATTTCTCTTCAGCAAAATGTTGGTAGAGGTCCTAAATTTAATTTTAACAGAACAATATAAAACAATATAGATCCGCATAGTACAATTGTATCATACATGATGACTCGGAGGACAAATCCTAGAGGCATTTTTCTTCAATTTCCTGGCTGAGACCCTTTGTCTCTGGGACAATGAAGAAAATGAAAGCAAGAGATGCCTCAGCTATTGCTCCAAATACATAAAACAATATTCCATCTCCCAGCAACACCTGCATTTCAGTCCCAAAAAAGCAACACCTGCATTAAGTCACAATTGAAATCGCAGTCGCACTCAGTTCTAAACATGAACAACTAATGGGGAAAGAAAGAAATGGACACTGGAACTGATCTGATCCATGATGTTACCTTCAGAGGGGAAAATGCAAAAGTGATTAGTGCATTTGCAGCAGAATTCAGAACTCCTATACTCAGTCCTTGCCCTCTAAATCCTACTGGGAAAAAATCTCTGATATCATTAGCCAACCAATCGGACCAAACGATAACTGTGGACAAAATTAATCGAAATATAGTATGCATCGATCACAAGTAATCGACCTACACAATTTCTTCCTACTTAAAGGTAGAATAGGATACTAAAATTCTGATTGCTTACCTGATAACACCCGACATATAGCAGGAGTGCAATTGCAGCTACAGCTGGTGCATCGTCCAAGAAAAGGAATATGATCCCAACATGAATAAAGAGATCACCTGACACAGTATATATACATGATCAACTATATTGGATCTATATATCCTAACCTTCATTCCAGTGAATTTCACAAGACACAACTACTGAATCCTAAACACAAGATATTGTCTCATGGATTTGATAAATAAGCTGAATTACTGCTGTCTAGCTAGCCATGGTTTGGATGTCTAAAGATCAATCCGAACATGCTACAAATTAAAGAAGAAAACTGATCAACAAAGAGTTACCATCAAACACCTCCAAGTAGAAGAGGTCTCCTCCCAAATCTATCAACAACAAGCAAAGCTTATCCAGTCATTACAAACTACAACAGCAAAGAAGCAAGTCGATTACACATGGGTGTGGAGACAGTTAACTCCACTCTTCAATCATACGAGCAAAAAAGAAGGATACGTGAGGGGGATATATTGTGAACAATGCTGGAGACATATGTACATCTAATATTGTGATTCGGAAATAAAGTATACCTTGAATAAACCAAGTAGAATTGAGACCCGTGTTGCGTCAGCTGCTGCAGAGAACCCTGCACTCTAGCAGATGTTCATTACATGTAAGCATGAGAAACTGTATGGAAGTGAAATCTATTTAGCTGATGGATCTATTTAATTGAATCCTATATATTCCGAAGAAATTGATACTACATAGGAAATATACCTTATTGTTATGTAACATAGTGTTTTTAACATCCCAACAATATCAAGAAATGCAATAGATACTTGTCTCTGCAAACAATTTGGCCTCTCCAACTTAAATCAGATTCAATGTGCCTAACTCATGATTGAAATGTAGAAATAGAATAGGCCAGGGACTAATGTATACCTCAGTGCCACTTCCTTTGTCACTTTCATCCCTAGCATTAACACCAAATGATTTCAATGTCATCCTCATTTCATGTCAACTCGGCGAAAGCAGCCAAAATCAACTCAACTCCTTCCTTCACACAGCATACATCATTAATTCGAATCATTCCAAGAACATTAAGTGTGTTCATATGACATATGCATTAGGAAAACGACCAACCTAAGACGTCACCAACATTGAAGGCCAGCATAGATCCAATCAGGGCACCGGATAATGAGCCACTACTCTGAAAAATTATGGACAAATAAATATTCCACCTTTGAAACCCCAAGAAACTACCCTGTCACCAAAAACCAACAAACAAAAAAGTTCAGTTGTAAGTTACTTACTATGAGACCAACTTGCAGAGATGACAAGTCAAACCATGACAATCCGCTTAATGTGGCTGACTGCATTGTGAAGCATCTCAAGAGAGTTAAGTACTGCCTAATTTAATTGAATAAAGAGTTGCATATATATGAAATATGAAGCAGACACTCTCTTGAGTAGAAAAGGTAATGATTAGATACATATGCATACCTCTAGGGAACTTGTAGCACACGCTGTGGCACCAATATCATAGCTATATACCAGTCCTTCAAGAGCTGGGAATAAGAATCTGAATTCATAGAAGTGTAAATATAGCACTTTCAGCTCAACCCAAAAGACAGTCGCATACAAAATGAGGCATATACAGACAATGTACAGAACTATGGAAGCAAAGCTTATGATATATCAGAAGAGAAGAAGGAAAAGGAATACTCACGGGAGTATTTCGTGAAGAAGAGAATAGTTTCTCAAATTCTTGCACGCCATTAAGAAGAGGGTCCTTTGCACCACCAATGTCACCTGAACCTGAACGTTCTCTCACCTGAAAATATGCATATACAACAATGCACCCTTAGTTCTCAATTTTGATGCTAAAATGTAAAATAGACAATCTCGTCCACGTAATTTGTTTGTATGCAGATAACACAGTAGAGACAGCCCTGGAATAGAATTGATTGTATTGTACACAGTCACACACAAATACACAGACACAACCTTCTTTAGTACCTTCTTTATTGATGTATATATATGCATATGATCATATCAATTCTTGAAACTGAGGAAACAGACGAACAAAGAAGAAATTGGGAACAAAAACTGAAACCTGTGGCAGAGAAGAAGCCATATGGTGATTATATATTGTTCCAGATGGAGCTGCTTTTTTTTTTTTGGCTGATTAAGAAGATCGGAGTGTGGGATGTTCCATGCCATCTATTTAAATGCGGTGGGTTACCAGTACATCTACAATAGGTTTTACCTCATAGTAGCCTGCCCCCATCAGTAATGTGTCTCCAATAACAGCACCTTCCGATATGCAAGAACAAAGCCCAACAACAGAATGGTGAATTTCACAGTTCTGCATTAAGCAAAACATAAAAAAAAAAAATTAAAATTAAAAAAAAGGAGTTAATTAGCATTGCTGAAATACTGTAATGATGTCCGTCACATTCTTAATAATAGGATATAGAGGTGAATTTCTTTATGATGGAAGAGAACAAGGGACAATTGCATTGACATACAAGCTGGCAAAATGCTAACTTTGTTACCAAGAACTTACCTTTATTCAGAACCTTCACCAATTACACTCTGTGACCTCAGCATAAAGCATTTTGGATGGGGGCAAATACCGAGGTTGGGTATAGATTGGAGAAGAACGATCACAGAAGCTGCAATGTAAAGTTCAGAATTAGGGAGGCATATAAAACCAAGATCAAATTGATAGCAATGAGAACGCAGAACTTGATAAAAAAGAACAAAAACTCTCAAGTAGTTTTAGAAAAAAGGTACCTGAAATCAGGAATTGGCTTTTTAGTCATCCCTAGATTAGCATTATAGAAAGCTTCAATGTTACCGATATCTTCCCAGTAGCCATCATACAGATAAGCTTGAACCTGTCACCATCAAACAATTAGTACTGCTGGAAATCAAGAAATCAAAAACCACATGAGAAATCATGGCAACGCTGGGAAACCTTAAATAAGCCAAAATGCATCAGGGGCACTAATGCTTCACTATAAAGAAAGATGTTTGCATTAGAAACAAAGATATTTGAATCCAAGTTACACAAATTTCTTGCTGTTGTGATTGAAAGGAAGGTAGAATCACAAAACAAGAAAACATGAAACCAGAACTTACACTCAAGCCAATGGAAGTTGCACTGGGAATGACTTAACTCCCATAATCATTTGCTCCAGGAAACTTCTCCCGCGACGCAGATCTAACATGACAGTTTTGCTCACAACATATATACCCATACTGGCCATATAAGGCATCTTTTTCGCTTTCTCATCATCAAGACCCAATATGGTCGTATCTACCTACAAGAAAACAAAAACAAGAAATTTTGCCATCAATGACACCGCTAAAACCACATAAGATCCTGCTGACAATTAAACAAATAATTGATGTATGATTAAATCTGAAAGTGCGTGTTTTACCTTCATAGCTTTGAGTTGCTCCCCTTTAGGCCTGTCAGCAAACTCAATAACGCGTCCCTTGTCATCAATCTTCGTCAAACCGCTGAAAGCAGTAGCACGCTTCTCATCCATGGGCAGAGCAGCCACAGTGATATCTGCATCAGATTCTCTATGAGCCAGAATGAACCTCTCATGGTCGTCCCCAGTAAGAACCAAATACTGCCCCCCAGCATCCACAGTACCCTGTAAAAACCACAAAAACAACAAAATCACAACTCGAAAACCATTTAAAACCAGTATCATCTGCCCTTGCCGTAAATAAAACTCACCTCCTCCAACTTTTCCCTTTTAACCGCTCGGCTTGACGGCGGCTCTCAGTTATAAATTTTTTTGGTTCTTTCCAGACTCCTCCTTCAATGAGTGCATATCTAATAAACAAGCTTATATTGTCGCAGTTGCCAACTGAGGCAATGCTTCTGTTTGTGGAAAAACATATAGTGGAACATTCCATTCCGCCCGTCAATGGTTCTTCACTTCTACATATATTTATGCAGTACCAGAAGATGAATCGTAAACAAATGAAAGATGGACAGTAAAAGAAATATAATAGATATTTATGCAGTACCAGAAGATGAATCGTAAACGAATGAAAGATGGATAGTAAAAGAAATATAATAGATATAATCATAAACTCAGAAGTCATACATAAGAGTAGAAAGAAAGTCTCAAGTTAAACCTACTTAAGCCAATCCAAAAGACATACATAAGATGGTAGAAAGAACAAATCTTGGTAGGGTCCTACTTAAGCCAATCCAAAAGACATACATAAGATGGTAGAGAGAACAAATCTTGGTAGGGTCCTACTTAAGCCAGTCCTTGGCACAGATGAGAGCCTCAAGACTTGGAATAGACAATGAACTATGGATAGTTTTGACGGCGGTAGTGTCAAAAACAGAATCATAATCAATGGTGGACACTGGTAACGCCAAGATATCACAAGCCATCCTAGACAGAGTCGGGTACTTGACCTTGTTTTGCTTCCACCATACCAAAACATCAAATCTTCCTCTTCTCCACCTTGTGCTGTACACAACATCTTCAAGATACTTGTCAAGCTCTGACAACCCATCAAATTTCCTCTTGCGAGCTCTTTCGCTTATTTTCCATTCTTGAATCATAAGATCGAAATTGGAAAGAGGAAAAAGAGGCATGCTCTCATCTATGGTGTCCATGCTCTCACCACCTTCTGTTGGTATTTCTTCTTCCCTATATTCTGGTATTTCTTCATGGCTATATTCTGACCAAAGGCGGTTCATTGAATAACGAACACTCTCCGCTTCGTCCGCCCCATGGTCACCATAGATGTGGCTCAATTCCTGCTGCAATGTTGCCAACTTCACTCTCGGATCGAGAATATGAGCGATGGCAAGAAGAACGTAACATCTGTCCCAAAAATATTGGAACTCATGGTGTAGGGGTGTGGTAAGGAGGCTGATAAACGGATCCTCGCAACTGGCTGCACTCTTCAACTCCCTTTGGATTCTAGCTACCACCGGGAAGAAATCAACTGGAGAAGCATTCGCCATCTTGGCTGCTTTGAAGAAAAGGCTCATGTATGTGATCAAGCTTTGGAGTTGCTTCCACTCCTCGGTGGATATAACAATATCGTACTCAGCATCATACGAACTCAAACATGCAAAGGCAGTCTTCATCTTCGAGGCGGCAACTAGCATGTGATATGTTGTGTCCCACCTAGCCTCATCATCAAGTAGAATTTGCCTCTTGCTGCGAATACCAACACGCTCCTTGACCTCTAGAAACATCTCCCGACGGGATTGAGAAGATAACACATACTTGATGCTTCCTCGAACCTTCCTGATTGTTTCCTTCATGAACTCAAGTGCATGTATGGCCAGACGAGTAATCACACGAGAATAGCAATATCGCTGATCAGTAGAGGTGAACGGCTGTAAGTGCCACCCAATGGAGGAGCACAAGACCCCATCAGCAGTGAAGGAAAACACCCTGTCACTCAGGTTCCAATCAGCGATGCACTTCTGAATAACTTTGTGAATGTCTGAACGCTCTGATAAGGAAACAACATTGAGGATCGGCCTATGTGTGCTCCACTCATCATCATCTATGAAGTGTCCTCTCAGTACCATGTAGTAATCCGGCGGGCTCTGATGATGAGGGCTTGTCCTAGCCAACAAGTCAACCGAAAGATTCACCTTAGAGTTAACAGAATCGATAAGCTTGCGGATATTTTTCTCCTTTGATGCGTACACAGCCAAACACTCATCTTCAATGTTCTCGGGAGGAGGTTCGCTGAAGACATAGTTCAGCAGGCAAGCCTCTTGATCAGTCAGGGGAGATGGAGGAGCAGCAAGTTCTCTGCACGGAAGTGGAGAGGGAGTCCTACTCGTCTTCTTCAACCTCCCATCCTTGTGAGCATCGTACATGAATCTCAAGCTCTGCAAAATCGACTCCCTCCGCATACCAGCCGGACTCAACACAACCTCATCATCACTATCCTCCTCATCCTTATAGGTGTTCCGTGTTTTCGCCATAGGGTGCTCCGCCTCTTCCTCCTCCGTATTCCTTGCTCTCTTCCTTGACTCCTTATCCTAAATAAACAGGCAAATCCAGACATTTAGGTAAACTTCCTAGGCGGCGGATTATTCCGATAGCTAAAGGGTATAGAGATAGAAGCAAATCAATAAAGATTGAATTGGATTGGTTCGGTTGTTTAGATGTATTAGATAACAAATTAGGGGTTTGAGAAATATAAGGAGATGACGAGAGAGAGAGAGAGCGAACCTGTTGCCCGGAATGGTCTGTCGTACCCACCTTCATCTTCGGCGGCTCTTCTTTCGCCCATCAAACAATCGAAATTGATACAATACAGCAGAGTGAGAAGAGACAAGCTTCAATTTGCATCTGCGATTTCGCTTCAACCTATTTTGCCTATTTCACGATTTTCTCTCTCTGTTTTTTTTTTTTTAACAGGTCACGGTTTTATCTCTTCCGGTATTCTATCCAAAACTACGAAGTGCCCGAACTACAAAATTTCAGTTTTCAACAAAATTATTAAGGGTATTTCCCTTTTTTTTTTATAATTTTTAAGAAATCAAAATAGTCTTTAGCTGTATTAATTTAGTCAATTTGACCATTATAGTTCAAATTTTCAAAAACCTAATTTTTGCCCTTGATTTATTAAATATACAAAATTACTAGGAAATACATCAATAATCAACTATTTACCACCCAAACCTAGTCTCTAGCGTCATAGCTCGGGTCTGAATCGAGCACCGCATCGACTCACCAGTGAAGCTGGCTTATTCTCTGATAGTGTTTGAATTTTGTGAAGATAACGATAGAATTGGTAGACCGCTTACATGGTAGTTTCTTTTAGGTCGTTTTTGAGCTATCTAACATGACTTCATTCTCTTGGCCCTGCGGGTCATGTTGTAATTGCCTTTTTCATTTTGGTTATCAAAGGCTTCCCATATGGTGTAGGTCGCGATGAGTAAAGCAAGTGCCTCCAAAGCAGGCCACACAAAGTGTAGAAATTAGCCCAAAACAACTTGCTAAAAACCCAAAACAAGACTTCAACCCAGGCCAACAAGAAGAAAGAGAGATGGGCATGCACCAAAATTCACCCAGCCCACCCAAGTGCATGTTGCGCAAGACCACCAATAACTCGAGCATAACAATATGGTCTTAGATGTGGTATTACAAGATCAGTGTTGTCTAGTGAGTGGTAGCCAAGCGAGGAGCATAAAGCGTCATCAACAGTGAGAGAAAACAACTTGTGTCTCACATTCCAATTAGAAAGACATGTCAGAATAACTTGAATAAACTTGTGGTTCCTGTATGAATCAGATGGTAAGGGGGAAACATTAAGGATCCGATGATGTATATTCCAGTCAGCATCATCAATGAAGTGTCCTGTTAAGACCATATAATAATCCTGGCTCTGATGGCTTGAGCTAGCCCACAAGTTGACTGAAAGACTGATCTTGGAGTTCATGGAAGCGATAAGTTTGCAGATGCTTTGCTCCTTTGATTTATACACAGCCAAACACTGATGTTCAATATTTTCGGGAGGGGGTTCGCTGATAACATAGTTTAGCTTTAGCATGCACACTTCTTGATCGATCAGGGGAGATGGAGTAACAATCTGTCTGGACGGAACTAGAGAGGGAGTGCTCCTCTTCTTCAACCTCCCATCCTTATGAGCTGCATACATAAACCTTCAACTCTTCATAATCGACTCCCTCCTCATAGCAGACAGACTTAACACAATCTCATCATCACTATCGTCAACTTCATCATCATCCTTATATGATTTTTGTATCTTGGTAATGTGGTACTTCCCCTCCTCCTCCTCATCCCTTGCACTCTTCCTTGACTCATCCTAAACAAACCGGCATTATTCAGAACTACAAAATCTAGAAATTCAAGGTAAACCGTAAATTAACCTTCCTTAAGCATGAACAAGATTATTGCGAGAATTAAATAGATATATAATCAAATAAAATGAATCGCATGGGTTTGGTTTTATGTATATTATTAATTTTTTATACACAATTAGGGTTAGAGTACAACGTTCTAGTCGTTTAGAGATCTAAACGGAGACGTTTAGAGATCTAAACGGAGAGAGAGAACCTGTTGGCCGGACTTGTACGTCGGTTGCATCTTCACCTTCAGCTTTTTGCTCGCTCTGACCGATCAAACAATCGAAATTGATACAATACCAAAAAGATGGTGATAGGGCCGATCTGCTTTGAGGGGTTCGTAGCGGAAAAAGATTGGGACCTTCGTATTTATGTAAAAATATACTGCCGCTGTATGTATATATAAGAACCTTCATGAGATTGATAGATAACATACGAGAGAGAAAATCCTAAAAAAAAGAAAGAAAGAGAAAATAAGGATGTTTACATCCCACACTTATTTAGGAATAAGGATTATGTGTAGTTTATAATTTTATATGCAGGATAGAATACATTGTTTATTTTTCTAATTTATTAATTTTTTTGTTATTTACAATTAAGTGTGGCTATTGAGACCTCTAAATTTGCTCAATATTCTCTCAACACCTCCATTTTACTTTTACATACAAACATTTGCTCATTAAACCTTGTTTCAAATTTCTGAAATAGTCTTTTTATGTAATTCACATATATTTTAGGGCATGTTTACTAACTTGGAATCAAATTAATATATTACTCATTACACATCTTACTCGCTCACTAGGTCTCCTATTTTTTTTTCTTTTTCATGCAAACCTCCATTTCTTGATTTTATTTATTTATTTATTTTTGGATCAAATTATAAGAAATAATTTTCAATGACATCAATTTCAGAGAATCATCAAAAGTACTTTTATCTTAAAAAAGAAAAGAAAAAAGAAACAAGGTATTGTGTCACAAAATTATTTTCTATCGATCATCGAAAGAATGTTCTTATTACATCCATTTTTTTCTTTTCTGTTTTACATATATATACATATTCTTCGTTTATATTTTTTTTGTTCTCTACGTTTATATTTTTTTTGAAAGTTCTCTCTACGTTTATATGGTAAATTATTTTACTTTATTTTTTTAAGTAATTGATAGATCATGCTTTGTGTAAAAATACTTTTTCACCTTGCATATGCGTGCAACATGTATGACCGATAACATAATTTTTTCTGTCACAGGATCAATATTACTCATAATTTTAGTTCTTATTATATATATACTATATATAAATGGTTTAATAAGGATGCAGTAAAATTAGAAAATGAAAATTAATAATAAAATAATAAATGCAATCCACTATTATTGAATTGAAAAGTCTAGAAAGATCAAAATAATATTTCATTTTATATATATAATTATTGCCTTTAATAGTCATTTTTTTAAGAGTAAATGACCATTTACTACTAATTTAACTTATTTTAGCCAATTTCAATGAAAATCTCTTTACCAACCTCATTCCAATGAATTTTAATAAAATGACGTCATTACCCTTGACCTCATTTAACTCTCTTTCTCTGTTTCTCACTTTCTCCTCTCTTTATCCCGATCAAAAACTCTCTCTCTCTCTCTCTCACACATCAGGCATCGCCGACGACGGTCGAGATCGAGCAGCCTCCGATGAGTCGCTCCACCACATCCTCTGAAAGGTCTAACAGCCTCGTCGCTGTCTGTCGGCATGGGATCCGAATCCGATCACAAAGACCAGGCCGACACTGACGAGAAAAAGAGCGGCGGCGGATGACGGAGGTAGGGAGACAACGATCTCCTCGACGGTAGACTTGGTGAGGATGGAGATGTTGCCGTCGGCAGCGTAGTGCTACAGAGATTGGAGAAGGTGTGGCCGAATCTGTGAAGGTTTAGAGTGAAGTGACTGACAATCTCCTCGGCGGCGGATTGCTGCAGAGATGCCGGATCTGTGAAGGTTTTAAGTGAAGCGACGTTTACTACCCCTAGTACCCCTAGTAAAAGTTTACTAAGGGTAGTAAACTTTATTTTTTCGCATCTAAATTGATTTTTCTCCTTTTAAATGTGAATTATGGCATTGGAGCTACTGTTTTGCAAGTTTACTACCCCCAGTACTTTTACTGGGGGTAGTAAACTTTATTTTTTCGCATCTAAGTTGATTTTTCTCCTTTTAAATATGAATTATGGCATTGGAGCAACTGTTTTGCAAGTTTACTACCCCCAGTAAAGTTTACTAGGGGTAGTAAACTTTATTTTTTCGTATTTAAGTTGATTTTTCTCCTTTTAAATGTGAATTATGGCATTGGAGCTACTGTTTTGCAAGTTTACTACCCCCAACAGAAGTTTACTAGGGGTAGTAAACTTCATTTTTCTGCATCTAAGTTGATTTTTCACTGTTTTAAGATGTATAATGGTCATGGAGAAACTTTATTTTGAGTTTACTACCCTCCGCGTACCAGCCGGACTCAACACAACCTCAGCATCACTATCCTCCTCATCCTTATAGGTGTTCCGTGTTTTCGCCATAGGGTGCTCCGCCTCTTCCTCCTCCGTATTCCTTGCTCTCTTCCTTGACTCCTTATCCTAAATAAACAGGCAAATCCAGACATTTAGGTAAACTTCCTAGGCGGCGGATTATTCCGATAACTAAAGGGTATAGAGATAGAAGCAAATCAATAAAGATTGAATTGGATTGGTTCGGTTGTTTAGATGTATTAGATAACAAATTAGGGGTTTGAGAAATATAAGGAGATGACGAGAGAGAGAGTGAACCTGTTGCCCGGAACGGTCTGTCGTACCCACCTTCATCTTCCGCGGCTCTTTTTTCGCCGATCAAACAATCGAAATTGATACAATACAGCAGAGTGAGAAGAGACAAGCTTCAATTTGCATCTGCGATTTCGCTTCAACCTATTTTGCCTATTTCACGATTTTCTCTCTGTTTTTTTTCCTTTTTTTTTTTTTTTTAACAGGTCACGGTTTTATCTCTTCTGGTTTTCTATCCAAAACTACGAAGTGCCCGAACTACAAAATTTCAGTTTTCAACAAAATTATTAAGGGTATTTCCCTTTCTTCTTTTTTTTTATAATTTTTAAGAAATCAAAATAGTCTTTAGCTCTATTAATTTAGTCAATTTGACCATTATAGTTCAAAAACCTAATTTTTGCCCTCGATTTATTAGATATACAAAATTACTAGGAATAGCTCGGATCTGAATCGAGCACCAGTGAGGCTGGCTTATTCTCTAATGGTGTTTGAATTTGGTGAAGGTAACGATCGAATTGGCAGACCGCTTACATGGTAGTCTCATTTAGGTCGCTTTTGAGCTATCTACCATGGCTTCATTCTCTTAGCCCTTGCATGCGGGTCATGTTCTAATTGCCTTCTTCATTTTAGTTATCAAAGGCTTCCCATATAGTGTAGGTCGCAATGTCCAAAGCAAGCCACACAAAGTGTAGAAATTAGCTCAAAACAACTTGCTAAAAACCCAAAACAAGACTTCAACCCAGGCCAACAAGAAGAAAGAGAGACGGCCTGCACCAAAATTCACCCAGCCCACACCCACAAACTCCAGAAACCTAGCCAGCCGCCAGAGCCGGCTAACATCGCCAAATCAGTCTAGCGGTCTTCAAGATCATGGGCTCGTGGCCTTCAACACAGCTGTAAAGACACAATAGCTCGCCACCACACTCTAAATCCGCCTACTTCGATTATGGCTATCCGCTTCTCTACTCTACAAGGTCTACTTTCTTCTTCCTTCCAGTCACTTCCTCAGATTCTGGATCCCTCTCTCAGGTTCGTCGATCCTCTCAAGTTTCTTATCTCATTGGGCTTTAGTATTAGTATATTATGGCTCCACCTGAGCGAAATTTTTCCAATGTATCACCACAATTGTAAAACGTAGCAATAAATGCACCATTTATGGAGAGTCACATTATTATCTCGAGATATTCTATCTATACTTAGTGTAATTTTGAATTATGTGAATTCATTAATGCTCAAGGTTTGAGCAGTCGTACTATCCCTTTTTCTATAATAAAAAAGTTATAATTTTTAAGGTTCTAAGTAAGATTAAAGATTAATAGCTTTTAACTCTATTAATCTAGTCAATTTGACCGTTATAGTTTAAACTTTAGACTTTCAAAAATCTAATTTTTTCCCTTGTTTTATTAAATACGAAGTTGCTAGGAAATACAACAATAATCAACTATTTACCACAACTAAGTCCAGTAATTGTATTCCCATGCCGACCTCATGCGCACATATTCTTCCTTTTATATCTTTTTATGTTGAGAAAAATTTAGTCCCTAAACTCAGGCAAGGTGAAGTTGATACTTATCTTAGAAACACTGTTTTGTTCAGTTGACATAATTGTCATCAAAATAAACTGATAGAGGAAACAGGTTAGCTCAAAATAAACTGGATAACTTCAATATGAAACTATCACATATAATGGTTTCTGTGTGTACTTGCTCAAACTTCAGTCCATAATACTGTAGTACTATGCCAAAACCCAAAACACGGATAAAGATTTTCAGTTACCTTGTGGCTGAACTTATTCAAAGCAACCTCTCTTTTTGACACATGATTTTGGTCAACTCCACTTTTGCTCCCAACTCCAATTGTGCTGATAGTTCCTTCTTTTTCCCCTTCAGAATCTATGGGAGAGCCACTCATTTTCTGTTCACCACTACTAGAGTTGTTTCCTGGGTACTCACTCCCATGCAAACTGTGATTACCAACATTCCCTTCTATCTTTACAACCATCGCATCAGATGGTCCAAAGTATGGAGCTTCCACTGCCATATTTTGTTCCAGAAAACTCGTTAGGATTGAGAATATGCTGGTGCCGGGGGATGCTATGCACATGGTGGTGATGGTGCTCCACCTGGACCTGCTGATGTTTGATTGTGGATTTCGGTTCTGGTTTTTCCTCAAATGGCTTTTGTTCCGCAAGGAAATCAAATATTGTCGAGTCCAGTCACTGTTGTTACTGCAGTCTTTGGAATGATAAAGGGGAGTGCTGTTTAAGTGACACTGAAAAACAGGAACCGATTTGGCCTTCTCCTCCTCCGAGTTACTATCTGTCTATCTTGTGGAGAGTGACTAACAGGTTTCACACCTCCAGCCTGATTAGAAGACGCAGGAAAACTGTACCTGCATAACGCAAAAAACATTCAATTCGGATCACATATAGGATTTATATATAGTATGGAATTACTGATTCACTTTCTGAGTAGCTGCATACCTTGAGGGGGCTGAAAGGTCTAAATGTGTCAAATCATTTTGGTCTTGGTCACTGAAGCCAGTATCTTGAGCATCTGTCTGTGTCTTTAAACTGAGCTCAAGGGAAGCAATTTCATTGCTCTCATTGATGTCCTTATCTCTTATGCCGGGAACTTTGGAGACACTACTCGAGATGTTTAACATACCTGCTAAAAATCAAGATCAATCATAGTAAAACTTGAAAAGCAAGTAAAGAAGATGGCACAAAGAGAAAACAAGAAAAAGGAATACTGAAATTGATTATTGTACAGAAGAGGATTTCTTGCGTGAATGAGATACATGGAAGAGCAGCCATTTATACTCAAATGAGTAAAGACTGGAAAAGTAGGTTAGAATAGCATCTGACTTGGGCTTGTTGGGCTCAACAAAACTATGGGTTGGGCTGAACAAGGCCTAAACCATCTTAACATCCCCCCTCAAACTAGTGTTGGGGGATCCAAGAACTAGTTTGCAGTAAAGTTTCCTCTGTTATGAGTGTATCAACCCGGAGGAATAAGGAAAAGTGATCTCCAAAGCTTCATAGGATGAGAGACTTGCAACTGAGGATCAGTGATACTGTTGGTGGTGATACCTATCAGATCAATTCCTTGGTTTTCCAAGCACTTATTTGGTTTTCATTGTTGAGCTCCACTTGGCCTTTTTTTAGATTATCGTGATTTTTCAGTGACTTGATTCTAAAAAGTTTGTCTTTATTAGTGACAACTATGTTGATCATGCCTTTCTCCTTTGGTTCTTCAAGCTGCAGATTTGGAATTTTAGGAACTCCAAAACCCAAGTCTGTTCCTGTGATAATAGCACCTAAAGATTGGAAAAGAGGGAAAAATATAGACAAGTAGACTTAATTACCTACCAAGCTCTTCATTCTGCCGTCCACACTCCCTTGTTGGACATTGTGCTTGTTGGAGAAAGTAGAGCTTTAACAACCATTCAGCCTCGTAGTAGCTTTTAACAACGAATTCGTTAGCATTTTGTAGGTCTTTCCATAAAACAATGTTATGAGTCCTATGAATGATCTATCGAAAAACGAAGCTGAATATATTATAGAAAATTTCACAACAGTCCTCTTTTCAATATTTTTTCCCTTATAGATCCACCTTGAACTTTTTACCCACATAAGTCCACATTTTGATCCAAACCCATCCGTTTATTTTTTTCTATACCTAAATTACCCTCCCCTCCCTCTTTTCCCCAAATCAGTTTCTCTGGTTCTCTCTCCCCTCCCTCCTTTCCCCAAATCACTCACTCTCTCTCTCTCTC